>NW_019385019.1:198120-211076 GCF_000671375.1 Centruroides sculpturatus | reverse complement strand
TATAGAATTTAATAAGAATTATAAAATTTATTCGTCACCAGTTAATTAAAGGAATTCTTTTATATTTTTCCTATTTATAACAGATGTCCCATATGCACTTAGCGTTACGCCTTCGCTAACAATTAAATAATTTAAAACCTATTAGTTTAATAAACAACGACTAAATAAAAGTAAATAAATAAATAAATAACGCTCTGTTAAAAAAAAAGAAAAAAATATTGTGTAAATAAAGTCTATTACATGTAATCAAATTTAAAAAAAAAAAACACTTTCTCATTGTTAAGGAATGAATACAGAAAGGAAAATATATACATAAAATTTAGTTAAAATTATATATAAATATTCTCCAATTAAATCAAATTAAATTTATTTAAAAAAAAAATACAATTATTATTATATTTTAAACACATAATCATGTGTTTAAAACAAAAGAGATAATAGAGGAAATTTTTCTAAATATAAATTCAGCAGAGGGCGCTTTACACCGTCCAAGCTGTTTCAGTTGTCTGGGAAACCGTTGATCGCCGATAGTTTCTGCAACGATTATCCAACTCTGCAAATGAAACCAGAAATTTACCGGTTAATAGTATAACATTAATCATAAATAGTAGTAAATTATAAATTAGAGATAGTATCGGTTATTTTAAAAAAACCAAAATGACGGAATATAAATTAGTCGTCGTCGGAGGTAAGTAATAAGTCTTAGGCCTAATAATAATAATAATAATAATAATAATTGTAGTGTTTTTATATATTATATATCTATATAATATACAATAATATCAAACGTGTTTCGTCTTATTTGCTTTATATACAAGTTAATGTCTGCCATGCCGGGATTTATGAATACTTCCATGTGCTGTCTTTTACATATTTAAACGTTGATGTATGAGAGATTAAATATATTTGCATATTTTGTTAAATTCTTATTGTTTTATTCACTAAATATAAAACATTTTGTATAATAATCAATTTCCTTTAAACACGTGTTCCCTTTTCTTTTTTTTTTCAATCAATTTCATGTAATAATAATAATCAATTTCATATACATGCTGTCCCTTTCATTTATACACTTTCACTTGAGGAATGCTGGATTTATTTTTTTAATGTTTGAGATTATTATTATTATTATTTATTTTTTTTTCCAATAAGAAAAATTGAATACGTGATTCAAACAGAGATGTTAAAGCCATCAAAATCGAAGCCGTACAAATTTTTGAATCGTGATTTATGAGACGACTGAACTTTTCATAATCGAACTTGGGTGATCAGTTAAAGGGCACCTTCAAAAGCTTGTTTGGTATTTTAAAATAATCATTTTTTTTTATTTTTTTTTGTAAGAAATGAAGTGTTTACTTATAAACGTTATTCTTATTTATAAATGTAATTATCTGTAATAAATTTTTGTTTATATTATTTACTGTTTAAATTGCAAGTTTTACTTTGAAAGAATGTGCACTTTATAAATTATCTACATCTTTAAATTTATTTGGTTTTATAACATATTCTATTGTTATAATCAAAATATATTGCTGTTCTTTTCATTAATTAATTAATTTATGTAGATAATTTCTTAGAAATTTACTGTTAAATAAATTGGTGCTATAATTAGATTTAACTTCATTTATCAAAGTTTGAGTGTTTCTTAATAAAATAAATAAATTTGATTGTTTTTAAAGTGACTTTTTTTTCTTTCTTTTCTTTCTAAAAATGTGTTAACTATAATAAAATTTATGTTTAAAAAAGTTAAAATTATAGGATTTATATTTACTAAGCAAATTTAAAACTTAGTTAAATGTCAAAAAAATGGAGTCTAAAATTTAGGATTAAATTGAAAATAGAAACTATAATAATCTGGTAATTTAAACATTATAATATTTGTTGAAAGTATTCGAGCAAAGAAAGTTTAAATATTGATTCAAATTGTTATTTTAGAAGTAATTTTTCCACCTTATTATTCTCTATTTATAGATTTAATGAACTTAGATTAACTACTATTATATTTTAATACTGGTGTAATTTTAACACTTAAACTATTATCCCTTGTTATAATGAAGATATAATTTATGTTAAATTATACCGATTACCTAAAAATTTTGAAATTCTAAAATTTTTTCTATTATTTTGAAAAATTAGCTAAATAAAGATGATTTTATATTTGAAATGATAGACAATATTTTATCTCCTACACTTGTATTCTTTAAAAAAAAAAAACTGCTTGATTTTAATTTAGTTAATAACCCATGTTTAGGATATTGTTTTTAATATTGAAAAATAATAAGTAGATATAAAATATTTTTTGATATATGTTTAATTTCATTCAAAGTAATGGTATTGCTTTTGTAAGTAAACAAAAATACATATTTTAAAAATTTTGAGTTATTTTGCATAACATTCATGATTCAGTTATTTTTAATATCAAATTTCTTTTTTTAATAGAAATAAATAGTTCAATCAAAGCTCATTATCTTACTTATGAATATTAGAAAGTTATTCATATTGTTTTCATAAGAAGAGGGAAATAAACAAAGAATAAAATCGATTGAATGATTTGAAAATATTTTCTCAAATATTTGCTTTTAGTTCCTTTTTATCCTTTATGGTTATATTAAACATTATAAGAATGCTTGTAATTTATATATATATACACACGCATAAGATGTATAAAAGTTATTATATTATTTTTCCGTATCTCTTGGAATGCTATAAAAATTTCGGGATGCTACTATTACTATCAGTCTGCCAATTTCGTTTTTGTGGACTAGTGGCATTACTGAAGTGACGTCACATTACTATGGGGAGACGAATTGGGTCGATGACCACGGAACTTTTTTTCCTCTGACGTCATTTCCTGCTAGGGTAAGCAGCGAGATCCAAGATTTTTCCCACAACGGCTTCTTCCTTCGCTCTTTTATGTCGCAGAACACCTGGGAATAAGCAAATCCCTAGACTTTATTTGAATGCGATCTTCTGTAAAATTATAAGGAAATAATCCCTGTTGGATTGTACATTATCAGTATTAAGTTGTATTGTAATGCTTAAAATTGACATACAGAGATCTCATCTCCGTTGTTGCTCGAGATGTTTGGTCACAGCGGAAGTCCTCCTTTCCCACGCCTGATTCGATGAGAGGCCGTTGAACGCCCGGATCCCAAGGTCATCATTGGTGTTCGAAACTCCATTCTATGAAATTAAGGAAAAAAAAAAATGATGAATGTAGTATGTAGCTTTTTACTTGAAGAAGAATTATATGCCGTTTTAAATGAAGATAAAGTTGTTGTCAACAAGCTTTTTATATAGCTTGAGAGGAAATGACGTCTGTAATACACACTATCGTCATGGCATTCTCTTATTAATATATTAAAAAAAAATGTATTTTCTAGCAAAGATTAAATTAAATCTAGACATTGTGTAAAAATAAGTTATTAATAAAAATATTAAAATGTTTAAATAATAATAATAAATTTTATCATCAAAATTGAAAAATAATTTTAGTTTTATGAATTTTTCATAAGAATGTTGTTAAATTAAAATTGTATATTTCGTAATAGATTATCGATGTCATTGGTGACGTCACAAGAAATATGATTATGTCGTTTGACATCATTTATGACGTCAAATTTATCCGTGTTTTTACCTCATATATCGAAAAATGTTGCATAGATGTATTTTTTTAACGTTAATAAACCGATTATGTCCAAGAAGAATATTATATTTTTTTCATAATTATCATTAAAAACATAAAAAAAATAACTTCAACTTATTTTATTACCTTTTTTTATATAAGAAAAATATGCTTTTGTTTATTTAAAAATTGAATTATTGTCTAATAAAAAATTTTAAAATGTGAACATTAATATTTAAATTGATATAAAAGTAATTTTATATTATGGCATTTAATTAGTTTTTATTAGTTTGAAATGAAATTTTGCGTATTTTATAATTTAAAAGTAGAATATAAAATTTCTAAAGGACAAATAATAAATACTAATTAAATATTTTAAATGGTTTAGTTTATATTAGATAAAATAGGCTAGAAATTTAAATATGTAAATGTATTTGAATTTGAATGATCCATGTATATTTATGTATGAAACATATTAAAAAATTAAATACAACTAATCATATACAATACTTTAAATATAGTTGTCTTCAGCTGAAACTAGCACAAACCAGATGAAAGCTTGTTAGTTTCACTTGAAAGATAGTATCTGCAATAAAATAGTTTTAATGACATTGAATTATTATCTTTTATTCTACAGGATACTTTCAAACAACATTTCAAATGAATTATTGTTTTAATTTAAATATTAAATTTTCATTTGATAAACTATAAAAAAAAATTAGCATTGAAATAACTATTGAAATATAAGCTAATGTTAAAAAGTGTGTGCACTTCACTTTTATATATATTATATAAAATATTCAAGAACAATTGTTTGTTTTATGTATTATTGTTACTTACTGTAAATATTTTGATACTGTTACTTTAAAACTTATTATCTGTATAGTTATAATAAATTAGGTTTTATCGAAATTTGTTTTTATACCAAGGAATAATTTAGAATAGCATCTTTTCCAACAAACTATAATTTTTTTTTTCATTGTATATTTTTCCTTCCATCAATAATAACTGAATACAATAATTTGTTGTATATATATATAATCAAGGAGATAAATAAAGGCACTCAACAAGTATTAACAATTTTGTACGTTAGTATCATGACTGAATTATTGGCTTGTATGTGTTAAATGTGGTGCGAAGAGAAGATAATCTTGCCAAATCTTTACTTCAATATTTACAGAAAGTGTTACACAAGGTTTCTTTCCATTTCCATGTACACTTGGTATCTTAGAGTTGTGACTTCTTTCAAAAAATTCAATCTTTGTCAGATTATTTACCTCAGAAATGGTTGAGTTTTTGACTTAGGTTTACTAAAGATTTTATATTCTGTCTGGTGTGTACTATATGTCATAAATGCTGAATGCTTTTTTTAACGTCTTGTATATAAAATACTATGTATAGGCTATATATATAAATTACTATTGTATATAAATACTATAAAGTACTTAAAAATACTGGAGTCAAATCTAAACAAAAAATCTGTCAGTACTACATCATATACTATTGCTTTCGAGACTGAATTTTGTGTTTATGTAAGTGGCATATATACATATTAATTATGTTATGCCTACAGGACCTGTTATAGGTATTCTTTCATATCCAAATAGGACAGTATTTTGTCATTGGTTGTGTTGTGTGAGAAAATCATCACAAGTCATAAGAATTATGACATCATTGGAAAAAGAAAAGATGTGGAATGGATTACAAAAAGCATACATGATTTAATAGATTCTGACTTAATGATGATTGAAAGGTGTACAAATAAGGAAATATTTGGGTGTGTTTTTAAACTTCTTAGAGTATATTTATTCTTTTAAAAAAATATTTAAAACTGAACTTGATTCACTGTTTTATTAAAATAACAAAATTTACATCACATAAGGCATTTTAAAAAAGTCAGACTTGTTTTATTCACTAACGCTTATTTTCATACAAGAACATTAAAATAATAATGAAACTATATTGAAAATTTGATTCCTTTTACTTCTTGTTTCTGATGTGCAAATTTTTTGTCCTAACTGATCATTTATCATCGTTACAACATCCAAAATGCTGACTAGCAAAAAAGCAGTTTTGTGACTTTCAATGAACAATTGTTGCATGTAGTGCTCCTTAAAACTTTCCTCCTAAGGAAATAATTTATGCAAAAGTATCAGTAATAGACTATACAGAATTCCATAGTATTAAATTTTCAAGTTTTGTATAGATCCAATAATAAGCTAAGTTACAATGTTATTTAATAAGTTATGCAAGATACATGGGTTTTAAATAAATATTTAACTTTATTTAATAAATATGTTACTAGTGCACACTTTGTTAATTTTACCTGTGACTGGTTCATTTGTAAAGAAACCATTTAAATAAATTGTCTGTAGTGAGTCCCTTTTCTCCAAAATGCTAAAAGTAGCTATTTGTTTTATTTCCACACACATACTTTAAACAGGTTTGTGAAAATTTATATATGTATAATTTCCCAAGTAAGTCAATAACATCGTACATTAATGTTTTATCTTATCTGCCCAACATGCATATTGTTTGTAAAATTATTTTATTAAAAATATAAAAATAAGAAATGTAATTTTTTTCACGATATGCTTTTTTTCTTTTCTTTTTTTTCTATCATTATAATTCTTGCAATTTTTTTGTCAAAAACCAATGACAGCATACTACAGGTCCTATTTGGATATGAAAGAGCACTCATTGCAGGTTCTGTAAGCACAATGTTGTAATTGATAGGTGAACTTAATTTCATTTTGGTTTATGAAGAACTGTGTCACAAATAGTAGAAAACAAAAACACTTCAACACTTTCAGCTTGTCTTCAAGGATGTATGTATGTATAAAAGGATGTTTTAAATTCAATAATTCAGATCTTTAAATCTGAAAAATTTATAAGTTAAAAGTTGAAAAGGAATAGGAATATATGATATTAAGTTAACCATTAAAACAGGATAAAGATGGCTACATGTTTTTAAATTTTATGATGAGCATTGGATATGTTCTTCCAAAATGCATTCATAAAATAAAATTGTAATAAAGTTTTTAGGCTGTTCAATTGATTCAACTGTATTTTCAGGATAAAGACAGCTATATGTTTTTAAATTTTAAAAACTAGTATCCTGTTGGGCCACCTGTGGGCCAACAGGCAGTGGCGTAGTGAGGGGGGTGCAAGTGGCTGTATCATGCACCGGGCGCCACTCACAGAGGGGTGCCCAAATGGTCTCCAAGACAAATTATATGTGTTTCTGGGGGAGGGGTGCCAGTTATGTTTGCTACGCCACTGCCAACAGGGTACTAGAACCTGCTTTAATTTGTACTTTTTCCTGCAATAAATGAATTTTTTGCTTTCATTTTGTAATGACTTAAATCACCATTGCATTCACACATGTACAATTTGTACAATTTCGTTTGATTTTGAGATCCTTGCTGGGTTAATTTTTATGGCAATGAGTGTAAATATTGTCCTGATATATATTTATATTTGTAATACATGCATTTTTAAATGTATCATCACCAGAGGGATTTTTAATGTTTATATATTGTGGTGGATTAGAGCCTCTAAGGAAAGGTTGATGCTTTCATTAGACTGTTGTTAGACCTCAAAGATGTGAAGGTATTTTTAGTCTTTACACTAAAAGTATAAAAATAAAAAGTTAAAAAATTTATAGATATGTAACAAATGAATTAACTTTAAAATTTACAGAATAATATATAAGGCATCCCTGCTTAATGTCAATAACCATTGCTGAAAAGTTGATGTTCCCTTACTAATGATTGAAACCAGGAATTTAAATCAGAAATATTAAAACACATTATAATGTTAACCCAAAACTCCCAACTAACTTTTGAAGTGTAACTAAAGCACGATACAATAACTATATATAAGTTAGAAACTTATTATAGCAATATATTAAGCATTTTATATTTTAATTTCTGATCACCAAACAATTAATATAAACTTTTTGTAAAAATAAAAATTTTAAAATTTCAGGACAGAATACAGTAGAATCTTGTTTTAATGTATCACGCTGGCCACCAAAAATCATACGTTGTCATGGAACAACGTATGATTTTTATGTTGCAAACAGTAGATTTCCTACACACTCAGGGAAACTTCCATTTTTTTAAACCTTCCTATATATAAGAAATACCAGTACTTGAAATTATTTAGTCTCTTGAGATCTCTCATCTTTATTCTATAGAAACACATATATTACAAGATCATATATTATGCTGTATGTGTATATGACAAGCTGTCAGAAACTATATACTGTAAGCAAACAACTAGGCAAATTATGTATGCTCATTAGTACTTCACTTGACTTTGTGATTTTTTAAAAAACTTGGCCATCTTAGTTTGTTTTGATGCCACTTTTCTGCCTATTGAATATAACAACAGCCTGATATTAGCAATATCATGTACAGCCTGTTCATTTATGCTGGAATTCTTCAGGAAGGTTTTGGTTACTTGAAAAGACTTGATGGCCCAATGGTGCATTACCTTATGGGCAAAAAGGGCAATTATCTGGGATCACAGATTAATTTTTTATAAACTTATTACTGTAGTAAGAATATCAAAATTTAAATTTTGTGCCGTGTCAGGGGACCCTAGATTGCCAGTGAAGTGCAGCACAAAACTTAACTCTTGAGGCTGGGTTAAAAAACAAATGAGAATACCAGAGTATTCCCCAAAAACTTTCCGTAAAGAAAAAACCTGAAGTCAACACTGTACATGGGGGCACCCTAATTCAAATTTGAGTCCCATGAAGCTATAATGTGCTACTATGATGGTCTTGCTAAATTTTGGCATTATACTTGGAATAGTGTCACTATGTGGCTCTTTTTCAATTGTATCAACTTGCTGACTCTCTTCATACAATTCTTAATTTGTACATATCCCAGAAGTTTGAAGGGCAGCCATCAAATTTTACAAATTCTGAAACACCCAAATATTAACTAAATGTTGAAAAAAAGGCAAAGTTTATAATAGATGGGACTAGAAAAAGATTTGTTATTCCAAGTTACAAATCTACAAAAAGGAGGTAAAATTACATTGATTTGTGGAACTTAAAGAAAATTCATTGTTCCATTATCTGTAAAATGAGATTCTACTGTACTGTATGTTATAAAATTACAAAAATAAAGACTAATACCAGGGATGCACAACCTTTTGTGAAGAAGGGCCAAATTAGGATTAAGTTTACTGACTGGGGGCCGGACCCCCAAGCGATTAATGCAATGGCTGAGATTGGATGCTGGCGGCAATCTTCTTTATGTCTGGTGTAATGGCAGATGTTGAAACAACCAGTAGATTTTTCAAATTCTCGTTGGTTAACCTGTTCCGTGTTTTGCACTTGTTTAAATTCATAAGCGAAAACTTGCAAGCTTGTTTGGCAGTACCTATGTATGCTTGTTTGCATACATAGGTACTGCCAAACATGCTTGCACAAAATCGAGCATTGTCTTTCAGTTTTGGAAATGATGTATCTGGCAGTTCTTCATAGAATGTGAGGAGATTAGAATTTTTAAACTGTGATTTCAATTCATCACTGCACTAGATGTCTATCAACTCAAGTTGGACATCTGGAGGGGCATCTTCCACTTTCACATCAAATGGAGTTGAAAAAAGTTGCAGGTAGATCTTGTATTTCTGGAATTCACCAAACCTCTCATTGAATGATGTAAGGAGGGTGTTAACTTGGTCAGAGTAATCCATCTTCATATGTTGGTATTTCTCTTTCATGGCCTTGCAATGTGGAAAGTGTGTAAAGTTCTCTGATTGCATGTGGGACTTGAAAAGTGATAGTTTGGTCATAAATGCATTGATGTTACTTGTCAACTGAGAAACAAGTTATATCTTTCCCTGCAATCTCAAATTAAGGTCGTTTAGATAAGCAGTAATGTCAGCAAGGAAAACTAAATCACACTGCCATCTTTGTCCCTCCAAATTCCTTGTAGTGTTCCCCCGTTCTTTCAGGAAAGTGATAATAGACCCCAATAGCTCCACAAATCCTGAGGACTGTTGCCTTGCTCAGCCAATGAACTTCAGTATACGTGGGCAGGTCAGCATAATCAGCATCTATTTCTTCAAGAAATGATGTGAAGAGTCGATGGTTGAGTCCATGACGGCAGATTAAGTTCACAGTATCATAGACATCTTTCAGCAGACGTTCAAATCCCAGCTTCTTTGCACAAAGTTGCTGTTGGTGAATTATGCAATGATACTGGACTAACTCCTTTTGCCTGTCCCCAAGGTAATTTTTCAGCAAGGTGAAAAATTAAAAATAATAATTTAATTTTAAATTTACGAAAAAAAGAATGTAAAAATAAAAGTAAATAAAAAGTTCCAATTAATTTACTACTTAAATAACCTAAATATATCTTTTTCTTTCAAACAAAAGAAACCGCAGCTTTCTAGCTACACGGAATCATTTTACAACCCTCTTTGTTGACAAGTTTATGGCTTGACGCAGTTTGTAATAATTATTAAATCCAAAATATTTTAGTGCAAACGGCTTCTTTTTAGTCATAATGACTCTATTCCAACTACAGTATTAATTTTCTTGGTCCAACTTAATAATAATAAATTTGATGCGAAAAAATTTTTTTCTATTCTTAGTCTATGGAGAGATCATTATTGTAAATTATTGGTTGTTATAGCTTTTTGTACATTTCTTTTTGAACTCTGGTTAGTTTTTTCAAGTTTGAATGACATTATGTTGACGAATAAGCGTCTTTTCAGAAAAGATTGATTCAAATTCGACAATACTAATCAGAATCTAGAATGTAAACAAATCATAAAAAATCGTTATTTTCATAGTTTTTCAGCGCTATTTTCATTTATTTTTGTTATTTGACGCTATTTAGACGAATAAGCAAGTTTTCTGAAGCATACAATTGAAGATTTCCCGCCAAAATAGAAACTTCCTGATAACATCGGAAATGTCGTTCTAACATCATTTTATTTTATTTGATTCTTCAAAAAATCGTTATAATACTATGTATTAGACTTAGAATATTCGATATCTAAACCAGAAAGTGTTAGCTAGAAATAGACTTATTTATAGAACAACCCCCCATTTCTGACTTCAGGGAAAGTTATAAAACAGTTGGGTGCTAATGACTTTGTGAAAGGGAAAAGTTCTACACTTAGAAACTTCGAAAGAAGGGATTTGGCCTGTACCGTCCGCGGGCCGCATAAACATTGATAAGGGGCNTTATTTGACGCTATTTAGACGAATAAGCAAGTTTTCCGAAGCATAAAATTGAAGATTTCCCGCCAAAATGGAAACTTCCTGATAACATCGGAAATGTCGTTCTAACATCATTTTATTTTATTTGATTCTTCAAAAAATCGTTATAATACTATGTATTAGACTTAGAATATTCGATATCTAAACCAGAAAGTGTTAGCTAGAAATAGACTTATTTATAGAACAACCCCCCATTTCTGACTTCAGGGAAAGTTATAAAACAGTTGGGTGCTAATGACTTTGTGAAAGGGAAAAGTTCTACACTTAGAAACTTCGAAAGAAGGGATTTGGCCTGTACCGTCCGCGGGCCGCATAAACATTGATAAGGGGCGGTATGTGGCCCGCGGGCCGCAGGTTGTGCACCCCTGCTGATACATAAACATTCTGAAGTTTTCTATATGTGCATTCCAACCATTGGATACAGTCAGAACTGAGAGAATTGATCTTTCTTTATATGTGCTTCTCTGTCTAATACATACAAATTTGTAAAAGTTCTTCTAGCATTGGATACTTGTAAATAATTTGCAAATGTTTAGGTAAAGAAGAGCCCATAAAAAAAAAAGATTGAGTTTATTAGTGTTGATTGTATTCTAGCAATTGGAATGGATATGTAGAAGACTTTGAAATATTTTCATAATAATCTTTATTTTTGTAATTTTATAGTTAATATGTTTGTTAACAAAGTTAGTTTCTTCGTATGCAGTAACATGTACATCTAAATTTGATACATGCACTGCAAACACTATTTGATACAGCATGATTCAGTATAGAGAGATTTGTTTTTCAAAAAATGCAGACAAAAGAATTACAGTAACATACAGTAGAGCCCCATCTATATGGCTGAAACAAGACCAGGCATAGATGAACAACATAACACAGTTCAGATGTACATTTTACTTTATTCATTGCAAATTTTATGTACTTTTACAACAATATTAACAGTATAAAGCAAAAGACATATCTACATATAGTATCAGTTTTATTTTAATTAGGATACTGTACATAATTTCAATTAGTAAAGAATTCTGTGAGGTTTTTATTATTTCAGCTTTGAGTGACACTTAAGTGCTGTGTGATCTCTCAGATCAGGGTTGTCCAACTTTTCTTCCTAATGAGCCAAATTAGAAATTTAGGTACATTCAGCGGGCCACAAAGGTACTTTATATAAATATATGCTTTTAAAAAGTTCAAAATTTGAATATCAAATTTTAATAACAAATATATATAATTACAAAAAGTATTGTATTATTGATAGTAAAAAAAGAAATTATACTCATACAAAACAGAAATAAATTTAATGTGATTTTTGACATTGCCTTCCTTTTATAATATTGCCAATATCTGCTTTTATGGTACTAGTCTTAATTCTAAGAATGTTAGTTAAGTGGGAATCACTCAACTTATTTCTTTCAGCGGTTTTGATGTTTTTCATGCATGAAAAGAATTGTTTACAACAGTATGTTATGCATGTGGGGTAGTACAGTTTTCTAGCATCAATTATGTCATCATGATATCAAAGTGTATCCATGAAACGAGAATAATTTTTACGACATACTTTACCAACATAAATGAAAATGTGTCTAAAAAATTTAGGGTGCAGTGGGCTGCAGGTTGGACATCCCTGTCTTAAGCCCTGGTCACACTATGCGATTTCCAGCCGCGCAGGCGACTGCAACCGCGCCGGCTGTTCCCGTTAACTAGTAATCCCCCCTCGAAAACCGGCGCGACTGCAATCTCAACTAGAAACAAAAAGTTTGTTCTACTTGCGACAATTGCAAATGCGCATCCAATCAACAAACGCCTTTATGCCACGTCATACAGTGACAACATTGAAAATAGTTCATCATCATGGCGGATAGTCAGAGGATTAATACTTTTACAGAATCGAGATTGATCGAGCTTATTCACGAATACCTGTGGGATTTTAATTCTTCGTTTTATCGAAGATTTTATCTTTTCATGTATTTTCGCCAGCTCTATTAAAATAATCGCCTTTTTTCTTTTATTCATTCCAGAAAAGGAACTGCTTGCTATTTTAATAAGAAAAGTGGCTAAAATTCCGTAAATACTCTGAAGTAG
>NW_019385019.1:182947-191950 GCF_000671375.1 Centruroides sculpturatus | reverse complement strand
GACGATCACTAATCAGCCAACAAAATGTGTTCAAGAAACAATGTGGAGAATTGGATGCGGCTGTTGAAGCCAGCCTAGAAATATCTGCTTTAATAGCCAAGAATGGGAAACCTTTCACAAATGGCGATATGATAAGAAAGTGTCTTATCATCGCAAGTGAGATGTGTCCTGAGAAGTCAGTGTTTTCAAACAGTCTTAACCACATGACGATACAACAAAGAATCTCGCAAATTGCATCAGACATCGCATTAATCACTTGGAGGTCTGGCCCCCAGTCAGTAAACTTAATCCTAATTTGGCCCTTCTTCAGAAAAGGTTGTGCATCCCTGATTTAAGTGAAAGCAAATTGTTCAACTTTAGCTTTGCAGGCTACTTTCAAAACCTTTGCAGTCGACCGCAGTCTACGTGTTGGCCATCCCTGCTATATATCCTTCTATATTTCTGAACATTCCAACAAATTCAGAAGAGCCAATATCATCGTCAATATTAACCATATCCTCAGAAATTTGCAGATATTTTCCACAACTTGGCCCTAGGATAAAACAGCCATGTAAATTACATCCATGATTGATTTCAAAATGGAGATTGTCTTTTTCTTCATTTTTTTCAGCTTCCTGTTCAGTAAGTTTGCTGAACAACTGCTTTCTGTAATGCACTTTAAAGTTTCAAGAACTCCCTGATCTATCAGCTGTATTAATGCTGTTACATAGGTGAAAAAAAATGTAACTGAATATCCCCACTAACCAGTTCTTCTGTTGAATGAGATAGGGCTTTGTCAACTAACAAAATCACTTTCAATGGCAAACCTTTTTTTTTAAGTAACTTTGTACACTTGGCATAAAATTGTGAAAAAACCATTCTTTAAAAATCACACTATTCATCCAAGTGCAAGTTCCAGAAAAGTGCAAGAACTTTTCTTGAACTTGTAAACAACTGGCAAAGAAAAAATGTTTGTTAAGCTAGGTGCTTTAAAATGTACGGATTTTCCAACCAATACAAGGGGTAATTTATGTTTCCCTGAAGCATTATTGCAAGCAAGCAATCTGATCCTCTCTTTGCTTTTCTTTGTAATCTCTAGCCGAATCTTCTAATTTTGAAACTAAGGTCTTTCTTGGCAGCATCTTGTAAAAATGACAGCAATTTCATTGGCATTATGAATTTGATTTGGCTTTAGCTTTTCAGACTCAATTATTTTCTTAAGTTCATTTTGAAAATGTTCACTACCTACAGTATCACTGGAAAGACCAGACACTGCAAGTTGACGTACACCATGATGAATTTTTCACCTATTTAACCGTTCTTGGCTAGCCATGAACAAGGGATCCCATCAGGTAGCTTGCTGTTTAAAACTTAATGCTTTCTCCTGTAAAATTGGACCTGATATCATAATGTCATGGTCTCACTGATCACTGAACCATAACAATGTGTCATCAAGTGATTCATATTTTGCCTTCTTTATTGTTCCTTGAGTTTGCAGTCTGTATTTGGAAATCATTTTGCAACAAAAATCTTCAATTTCTTTATGATTCTTCTTCCAATCTGACACAGTTGAAGTTCCAACTCCAAACTCTGTAGCAATGGTCTTCAATGATTTGCCTTTATTGATTCTGTGGAAGGCTTCTAATTTCTTCTTCATCATAACAATCAATTTTTTTTTTCTTTTAGATGTAATTTTCATGATGTTTACTGTACTATACTTCACAAGACATTGAAGGTAACTGAAACTCAGTGAAACAGTACTGTAGCTGTGGGTGTTGAGTGATACACCTAATACAGTGCAGTCAATAACTCACAAGATAGTAAATGATAAACTTACACTACTGTACTGTGTTGGTTATTTTCTATCAGCTGGTACAGTACATATACATAAGTTTCCTGACCATTTCTATGGGGTAGGACTTCTCTTTATGACCTTATTCAAGGTCAACCAGTAATTAGGATGAGCACTCTGTAGGGAAACCAAAAGACTAATTTGAACTGGAGTAACTTTAATGTGTGCCCACCAGTGGCCAAGTGGTCTTCGTACCCTAAACACTGGGAGTTCGGTTGTGGGTTTGTGCCGCGATCGGACAGGCTGGCTGTTTGGAGTTTTCCAGGTTTTCTCCTTGCCAATAATGACTAAATAGGAGGCCAGTTCCCCATAAAAGTCCTCCCGGAAGGCATTAGTTCCCCTCACGTAACATTGCGCCCCAGAGAAGGCAACGGGAAACCACTCTGGATACTAACTTTCTCTAATAACGCCTTGGCGTATTTACTAACTACTTACTAATCTGCACCGGGTGTGGCCGAGGTCGGGAAAACCTGATATGGCACTATGAGATGAGAGAACTTTAATGTATTTATTTTTGTTACCATATCCTTGGTTATAGTCATAGGTGTTTAAAATTGGCATTGAGCCAAGGGTGCAACATTATATTCAGGCAAGAATGTACTACTAACAAGTTAGTTCTTTGATTTGTTCGCATATGTAGGTTTTTCCATATGTTTATCTTTCTTATTCCAGATAAATCAGTTCCATTGTATTTATATACGACCTGATACACTTGTAGTACCAATTAATCAGCTGGATTTTTAACAGGCTATGTTAAGGTTAATTAATAATCAAATAAAAAAGCAGTTTGGCTATAGATGGGCAGTTAAGCTACAATCTTATGATAAATTTAATAAGTAAAAATAAATTTTTAATTTAAAATATTCTGAATTAGATCTAGGTAGTGTAACTATCAGTCTGCATGGTAGGTTCAAGTCCTGCTCCAGGTTGACCTTTTCTTCCAAAATACTCAAAATTAAAAATTTATTTCTAATTATTAAATTTATAATGAGATGGCAACTTAACTGCCTACCTATAGCCAAGTTACTTTATATCTGATTATTACTTAGTCTTAATTTAGTCCAATAAATAATCCAGCTGATCATTTGATACAAATTTAGAAGAAAACTGAGAATAAAGTCAATAAAAATATTCTAAAAAGAATCGATGGAGTCAGATAATCTATTTTTTTACCGTACTGTACTATTCTTTAGTACACGGAAAACTGCTAGTTTTCCATTCGTTTCTGACTTTTGGAGGCTTAATAAGTTCCGAGTCCGTAGACTGGTATAAAAAATTAAAAAAGGTAAACAGGTTAACAAGGAAAATATACTTTTATTTTTATGTAAATATATACTTCACCCCAAGTGCAACACATTTTTAACAATGTCTCCGACACCACCTATAAATTGGAGAATTGATTGGCAACTATTAGTGATGTCATGAAAGTGTGTTTAGACTTTGTTATAGGAGTTGTTGGTATGATATGATGATACAATGTTTCTTTTTCAGCACTTGCTATATTCAAAACACATTTTCTTATACAGTACTTCTTTTCTTGATACTCGAAACACTTTTTAAAACATTACAAGTGATTCTAACATTCTGATCAATTGTATTTGATAGCTTAAGACTTTTCTCATATATTGTTTTATTGTTTTTCTTGTATAATGTTTTTGAAGTTTTGGGATGTAATTATATATTTTTTCTTATATAAACATTGGCTGAAAGACATGTAGAGAGGACAAGTTTTATGTAGTTTGGATGTTAAATCAAGAGACATTCTACTGGGAAAACATTAAGCGGGAGATGCCTATAATTTTTATTTTTTGACTTGATGAAATTGGTCAAATTGGTATATGCTTAAAAGTGTTTCTTTATTAGAAAAGTGTTAGAAAAAAAATTGTTAGAAATTTCCTAATGCAAATGCTCTTTAAAAATTGAACCACTAATGCTCTAATCAAAGAAGTAATTTCAGTGATTAATATTTAAAGATTCTGTAATTTTAAGTATTAAAATTAAAGTATTTGAAGTATTAAAATATTAATTTATTAAATATATTTAAATTGCATTTTTTTTTCAGCTGGAGGTGTTGGTAAAAGTGCCTTGACAATACAGTTGATTCAGAATCAGTAAGTTTGTAAAAATATTAGTAGTTATAATTACTAGTAGAACTTTTACTGATCTTTAATATTATGATAAGGGCTGTCCATAAATTACTTCTGCATTTTTCTTGAAATTTTTACTCCGCCTTTCCCTCTTGACCCAGTTTGTCAAAGTTTCCATAACCTCTTCCCCTCTTCAGATGTCCAACAACACTTGACTCCTCTTAAAACTTCTATCATTTTATAAATGATAGATACTGTAAGTTGAAACAAAACAGAGAAAATTTCAAAATAAATATAATCTTCTTTCCTAGGGTTTATCCCACATTGGGCAGAGTTTTCTTGTTTACATGCATTCCTCCATTTTACCCAATCTAGTGCATCTTTTGGTGAAATTCCCATTGTTTCCATATCTTGTGTAATTTACACAAACCACCATTTTTTGGGGGACATCCACAAGGTCTAGTTTACCCCAGCCATTGTGTTGTTGTCACTGCACATAATGTAGGCATATGTATAGTTCAGCTTCTTGCATCTTGTCCTTAATCGACCTAACTCCTATTTCTTTTCTGATGTCATCTTAGCATTCTCATTTCCATGGTTTGTAACACATCATGTTTCTTTATGACAGGCCAGTATCCTGACTGATACATTGCTACTGATTGGATGACTGACTTGTAAATTTTTGCCTTAAGATGCATTGGCTTTTTTTTTTTTTATCTCAAAGCACTCTGGTTACCTCTCTCCATTTCAATGCTGCCATTTCATCCAGACAGCATTCAATCATGCACAAATGTCTGGTGTTATTTTGCTATCTGTTGAGCTAAGGGAGCCTAAGTATTTTTTATTTTGTAGTAATTATAATTTCTTGGCCATCTATTGGGATTTTTCTATTTGTTTGTATGCTACATCCTAAATATTCAGTTTTCTGGATGTTTAATCCTTCCAGTTTGGACATCATTTATGGACAATCCTATAGACAAAAACATTATTTAATATTAAATTCTTTTAAAAACAGTTGTTTTTTTTTTATTAGCATTGGCATTAACTTTGGCCTTGACTCATGATATAATTATGCACTGTTTAATGTTTATGGTTTTTATAAATATCCTTTTCCTTAAAATGATAAACTAAGTTTTCATTGTTTATGCATACAAAAAAAAATAGGAAAATGATTGAAGAGAATAAAGAATGAATACAATACAATACAATTATTGGTGATTATTGTAATTGATTTAATGTAAACCTTACAGTAAGAAAATATTTTCTTCAAATTTGAGTAAACTTATGTCATATTGTATGAAAGAAACATAAACTGCTGTTTCAGATAGTTAAAATTTTTTGTTTAAAAAATATCTGAAACAGCAGTTTACGTTTCTTTGTATCAATTGGCTCCATATTTTATTCAAATGAAAGTATTATAGGTTTGACTTATTTAACTGTACAGTAAATACAGTTAAATAAGTCAAACCTATATTAGTTTGATTAAACCTTCGAGCTGTTTCACATCTTATTGTCATGTTGAATAATTAATGATAAATAAATTTGAATAACTTGTAAGCAAAATANTTATTCATTCCAGAAAAGGAACTGCTTGCTATTTTAATAAGAAAAGTGGCTAAAATTCCGTAAATACTCTGAAGTAGAACGTAAAATATCAGCAAACTCACGAAAGTAGTCAAAAACAAGCTACTGTAATTTTATTGGTTTATTATAGGGCCACGTGTTTCCGAGTTGCAACGTCAACAAACAATGTGTGACCACGAGAAGACGCGCGTGACTCGCGCTTGTTGCAGTTGAAGTCGCCTGCGCGGCTAGAAATCGCATGGTGTGACCAGGGCTTTAGGGCTTCTTTACCATCATGAGTTCAGTCAATTCTGTGTCAGATTGCCCTTCTAAGTATTAGGGATCCCGGGAATTCTTCTTATTCTAGGAAATCCCACAAATTTTGTAAAAGTTCACTTTTTTCTTATTTTGTGTTAAGGTTGAGGAAATTTTGCAAATAGAAAGTATAATTAACTCATAAACTGTCAGAATACATTAGTATTTATTAATTTTAAGCCTGCTTATTAGTTTTTAAAATTTTTCTTGTTAGTCATGTCACAGATTATTAATAATCAATACGTAGCCTATTTGTGGTAGGACACTGAAAATTCTGTACTTGCCAGAACCTGTAATATTTTGAATAACTGCACTGATACTGTCTTAATTTTTAACCATGTTCAGTAGCTTCAATAACTGCATTATGCCAGGTTGTGTAAATTGGGCAAGGATACTAATGAGTATGAAGTGAGGTATGCAAATATGAAGTTTTTCTTCATAAACCTGATTATTAAAGCCAAACAAAGTGCCAAATTGTTGGACTATAAGCTTGATGCCACTATTAAAGTAGCAGAGGTAGACAAATGAAGAATATTAGACAGCAAAAGAAGTACTGCAATGCATCTTGAAAATGAACCAGAAATAGGGTTGCCAGTTTAGTGAGAAAGTCACTAAACTTGGCAAGTTTTTGCTTTTGTTAACACCTTTTTTTTTAAATTTAGCAACAGATTTTCCCCAAAATCAAAAATATTCATAAAACTATTAAATTTTATCTTTAATGTGCAATAATTGTGTGTATAAGTTGCAAATCTCATTTTTAATAAGTGCTAAACTAATCAAAGCCTAAATTTTCTTATTGTGACCAAATATGGTAAACATTTGTAAAAGGGACGGAGTTTAGTGTGCACTGGTGTTGCAACTCGCAGTCTCAGGTCCAATCATGGTTTGGGTTTGTCAATTTTCATAAAGTTTGATAGAGATCATTGTTACATTGTAAATTTGGGAATCCTTATAAGTTACCTATCGTGCATCATGAGTAACCAAGTGTCATTTTGTCATATTATTATTTAGTACTATTTATTTAAAAACTGGTTGCAGAAGAATTGAAGGAGAAAATACTAAGTGTCACTGCAAATATTGTAACTGCATTTTGATAGCAAAAGTAAGTGATTTAGAAATGCATAGAAAAACTCAAAAACACATAAAAGCCGAGCCATCATTTAGTGTTCAGTGGCATGTAAATATTTTTCATTTGTGAAAATCTTGAATGTTCATAGAACAGAGAAATATACCTTGCAAAAATGTTTTTCACTAATAATGCAGTGTTAACTTGCATTAACTTTCATTAGAAGAATATCCATACAATCTAGTAGAAAGAAACTTCCAGCACGTTAAACCTGTGGATGGAAGTAGCTCAATACTGAGATGCTGCCAGAGAAAATCTCTTTCAAGACTTGGTCAATTTTGTCTTAAGAATTCTTTTATTACCTCACTCAAACACAAAAGTAGTGTGTCTACATAGTCAAATGAATATTGTTAAGACCAATCTACGGAATAGATTGAATATTACTTCACTCAGTAGCATGTTAACAATTAGATATGGTTTGAAGAGATTAGGTAAATGAAGCTATGATTATGAATTGCCAGCAAATGTTGGAAAAATAAGTAAACTCATACCAAAATTTAGTTAAAGCAGGACCCATCCTTTGAACACATGAAGAAATTGAAGAAGTAATGGAATTTAGCAACAAATGGACTTTTTGAAGAAACTTAAAAATAGATTAATTAAAGGTTGATTTTTATTTTTTGTTTGGCTACTTTTTTTAGCAAATTTTGAAATTTTTAGAGTTTTTTTTGTTTGCTTTTATTTTTTGAGTTGGCAACTAGAAATCTTTGAGACTGCAGGTGAAAAAACACATAACATCTGTCTTCTCTTAAATGCATTAAAGATGATTCCATCCACATCAATTGAATCAGAAAAGGCATTCTTAGTAGCAGGCTTTTTCATTATTAAAATAAGAACTAGATTGAGTGATAGGAGTATTGACAATCTTTGCTTTTTAAAATCTTAAATACAAAATATTATTGTAAGTTTTTATAATATGTTTTATATAAAAAACAAAAATTACTTTTTAAGTTAGAAGTTTAATCTAAGTTTTTTTTTCTTTTACTTAAATTTTCATCTCAGTTCAAAAGCAGATTTTTTTTTATGTTGTTGTTGTAAGCAGTTTCCAACAAATTTTAATAAATGTTTTCTACACAATTCAAAGGTAATTTTTAATACATATTTTACACAGCATTATTATTATTATTTTGGAGGTAGCAGGATGTACTAAATTACTTAAGAAATGAAAAATAATTATATCACATGATTTCAAGATTTATTTTATATCTTAAAAATAATTATATCTTGGTATTTCTTGGGATCCCGGGAAACAGATCACTTTTTTCTCAAAATCCCAGGACAAGCAAAGAACCGGGAAATGAGAAACCCTACTAAGTATACTAATACGTTTTTGAGTATCATTGTCACTTCATTGTGACTAAATTTTATTCATCTTTTGGCTCTATCGTCATTAGAATTTGACCACCAGTCTCCACATTGTCATTAGATGAACAAGCTGCAATAATGTCTTTGTCTGATAATTGAAAGCCTCCCATCATTGTTTCATTCTAACCACAATCTGACATCATTGATCTCTATATATCAGGTGTGGCCAAACTTTTATCCCTTAGGGGCTACTTTTTTGGTAAAATGTAGTCTGCGGGCAACTGTGAATATGGGCAAACAATTTTAGGATTTTTATATGCACATGCGTTAACATTCATTTGCATTGTTCGTCGGGATAAATACAAATAGTATGGGTACGTTGCACAGACAGTTTATTATTGTAAGAATAAATTATCGAATTAAGATTTTTAAACATTAATTTAAGCAGGGGTGCACAACCTGCGGCCCGCGGGCCACATACGGCCCCCTATCAATGTTTATGCGGCCCGCGGACGGTACAGGCCAAATCCCTTTTTTCGAAGTTTCTAAGTGTAGAACTTTTTCCCTTTTCACAAAGTCATTAGCACCCAACTGTTTTATGACTTTCCCTGAGGTGAGAAATGGGGGATTGTTCTATAAATAAGTCTATTTCTATCTAACACTTTCTGGTTTAGATATCGAATATTTTAAAATGATGTTAGAACGTCATTTCCGATGTTATCGGGAAGTTTCTATTTTGGCGGAAAATCTTCAATTTTATGCTTCGGAAAACTTGC
>NW_019385019.1:168286-181101 GCF_000671375.1 Centruroides sculpturatus | reverse complement strand
TCAATAAAAATATTCTAAAAAGAATCGATGGAGTCAGATAATCTATTTTTTTACCGTACTGTACTATTCTTTAGTACACGGAAAACTGCTAGTTTTCCATTCGTTTCTGACTTTTGGAGGCTTAATAAGTCCCGAGTCCGTAGACTGGTATAAAAAATTAAAAAAGGTAAACAGGTTAACAAGGAAAATATACTTTTATTTTTATGTAAATATATACTTCACCCCAAGTGCAACACATTTTTAACAATGTCTCCGACACCACCTATAAATTGGAGAATTGATTGGCAACTATTAGTGATGTCATGAAAGTGTGTTTAGACTTTGTTATAGGAGTTGTTGGTATGATATGATGATACAATGTTTCTTTTTCAGCACTTGCTATATTCAAAACACATTTTCTTATACAGTACTTCTTTTCTTGATACTCGAAACACTTTTTAAAACATTACAAGTGATTCTAACATTCTGATCAATTGTATTTGATAGCTTAAGACTTTTCTCATATATTGTTTTATTGTTTTTCTTGTATAATGTTTTTGAAGTTTTGGGATGTAATTATATATTTTTTCTTATATAAACATTGGCTGAAAGACATGTAGAGAGGACAAGTTTTATGTAGTTTGGATGTTAAATCAAGAGACATTCTACTGGGAAAACATTAAGCGGGAGATGCCTATAATTTTTATTTTTTGACTTGATGAAATTGGTCAAATTGGTATATGCTTAAAAGTGTTTCTTTATTAGAAAAGTGTTAGAAAAAAAATTGTTAGAAATTTCCTAATGCAAATGCTCTTTAAAAATTGAACCACTAATGCTCTAATCAAAGAAGTAATTTCAGTGATTAATATTTAAAGATTCTGTAATTTTAAGTATTAAAATTAAAGTATTTGAAGTATTAAAATATTAATTTATTAAATATATTTAAATTGCATTTTTTTTTCAGCTGGAGGTGTTGGTAAAAGTGCCTTGACAATACAGTTGATTCAGAATCAGTAAGTTTGTAAAAATATTAGTAGTTATAATTACTAGTAGAACTTTTACTGATCTTTAATATTATGATAAGGGCTGTCCATAAATTACTTCTGCATTTTTCTTGAAATTTTTACTCCGCCTTTCCCTCTTGACCCAGTTTGTCAAAGTTTCCATAACCTCTTCCCCTCTTCAGATGTCCAACAACACTTGACTCCTCTTAAAACTTCTATCATTTTATAAATGATAGATACTGTAAGTTGAAACAAAACAGAGAAAATTTCAAAATAAATATAATCTTCTTTCCTAGGGTTTATCCCACATTGGGCAGAGTTTTCTTGTTTACATGCATTCCTCCATTTTACCCAATCTAGTGCATCTTTTGGTGAAATTCCCATTGTTTCCATATCTTGTGTAATTTACACAAACCACCATTTTTTGGGGGACATCCACAAGGTCTAGTTTACCCCAGCCATTGTGTTGTTGTCACTGCACATAATGTAGGCATATGTATAGTTCAGCTTCTTGCATCTTGTCCTTAATCGACCTAACTCCTATTTCTTTTCTGATGTCATCTTAGCATTCTCATTTCCATGGTTTGTAACACATCATGTTTCTTTATGACAGGCCAGTATCCTGACTGATACATTGCTACTGATTGGATGACTGACTTGTAAATTTTTGCCTTAAGATGCATTGGCTTTTTTTTTTTATCTCAAAGCACTCTGGTTACCTCTCTCCATTTCAATGCTGCCATTTCATCCAGACAGCATTCAATCATGCACAAATGTCTGGTGTTATTTTGCTATCTGTTGAGCTAAGGGAGCCTAAGTATTTTTTATTTTGTAGTAATTATAATTTCTTGGCCATCTATTGGGATTTTTCTATTTGTTTGTATGCTACATCCTAAATATTCAGTTTTCTGGATGTTTAATCCTTCCAGTTTGGACATCATTTATGGACAATCCTATAGACAAAAACATTATTTAATATTAAATTCTTTTAAAAACAGTTGTTTTTTTTTTTATTAGCATTGGCATTAACTTTGGCCTTGACTCATGATATAATTATGCACTGTTTAATGTTTATGGTTTTTATAAATATCCTTTTCCTTAAAATGATAAACTAAGTTTTCATTGTTTATGCATACAAAAAAAAATAGGAAAATGATTGAAGAGAATAAAGAATGAATACAATACAATACAATTATTGGTGATTATTGTAATTGATTTAATGTAAACCTTACAGTAAGAAAATATTTTCTTCAAATTTGAGTAAACTTATGTCATATTGTATGAAAGAAACATAAACTGCTGTTTCAGATAGTTAAAATTTTTTGTTTAAAAAATATCTGAAACAGCAGTTTACGTTTCTTTGTATCAATTGGCTCCATATTTTATTCAAATGAAAGTATTATAGGTTTGACTTATTTAACTGTAGAGTAAATACAGTTAAATAAGTCAAACCTATATTAGTTTGATTAAACCTTCGAGCTGTTTCACATCTTATTGTCATGTTGAATAATTAATGATAAATAAATTTGAATAACTTGTAAGCAAAATAATTTATAATAATTTTAAACAGATTTTGTGTAACCTTAAAATTTTTTGTTTAAAATAAACTTTCCAATTTAATAAATTAATAAAATATTATGTATGCTTAATATTGTATTATATGTCACACAAGTATATATTTCTATTTCTTAAGAAAAAATTGTCTTAATAAAATTATTTTTAATTTCTTTTTTTTTATACATGTAGTAAACAATTATGAAATTAAATTTAAAGTAATGGTATATAATATACAGTACATCAGATATATAATTTAGATGAAAGGTGCTTCTATGCAAGTGTTTTTCTTAAACTGTCATATAAAAAATCAAACCTTATATAATTAGCCTACACTAAATTTATAACCGCTTCTATATTATATTAATTCATAATGATTCTCACTCACAGTCAGATTAAGCAGCTGCATTACAAGTACTCTTATATATTCTTTTGTCTTTGATAACAATTGGAAACATTTGGATTCATACCTTTTATTGTTAAGAAGGTTATAGTCAACATAAATTATTAAACTTTTCTGGAAATTAGCATATTAATTTTTTGAAAATGTTTAATCTAGAGAAGAAAAAGAAGGAAAGAACTAAGAATCTAAGTAACATTCAATGAAATTAATGAGATTATTTCAGTTTCAAGAACACTACTAGTATATTTTGATTCTAAGACATACTATGAATTTGAAATCAAATTTTTAAGATATTTTTTAATGGAAGAAAAAATTTTTGAATAATTAATTTTATGAAGTTTTGTTATGTAATAAGTTAGAAAAACAATATAAATGCTATGTGGAAAAATAAGGAAAATTATAAAGGCTTTGAAATAGCTAATTTCTCACAGCTCTATTTCCATGTATTTACAATAACTTTTTAATGCTGCATTATAATGTTATCTTGAAGAATATTTTAAATGTTTAATTTATTTTTTTTAAAAAAGGAGATTAAATTGAATGATCATTATGAGTAAAACTCATTTGAACAGGTTAATTGTTAAGCAGTATAACCAAAAATTTATTATTAGAGTATAATGCATCATGTGTTCTATATGCAATGTCATTTGATTGTTGTTTTCAACTGTAAATGTAAGATGCAGTGGATTCTGAGGGGCATCTTTATTTTAGACAAGTAAAAGTTAATAATTTTAAAAATAAGGAAGTGGATAGCATTATCATATAAGGACAAACTAATAACATAATAATGAAGTAGATATTAATAGAAGGTAGTACGGTAGTTAGTTTATGAAGTAAACAACTAAGTCCTTAATTACAGGGTAGCTGTATTCTTATTAGTTTTAATTTTGTAATCCTTTATATCAGGTATAGTATTTCATACAGCAAAAAAAAATATTCAATGCACATTTAACCATGCACAATTTATTATTCAGTTTTCTCTTCTACATATGCATTTCGGGCTGATGTAAATTCTCAGATTCCCTCTTCAAATTATATGGCGCTGAAGCAAAGTAGCTGAATCTGGCATCACCTAGATGCCAGGTATGAAATTGGTTTTCTTTTTTCCCCTCTCTTCTGGTGCCAAAAATATTTTCTACTTTTTAAAATAATAATCAAGAGAAAAAAGAATTTATAATTTCTTTTAGCTTTTGGTTTAACAACTCTGATATATCACTTCACACTTAAATGGCAAATATTGTCTCATCATCATTTTGTGTGATTTGAAAAGTTATTTAAAATTTGTTTTTGTTAATGAATTTAATTTTATTCAACTTTATTTAGTAAATTAATTCAAGATACTGTGTTATATTTTAGAGATTTTTGTTGTCTGTTAAGTAGGATTACCTTAGTAGTTAAAGGCAAAATACAGACAGATTAGCATTAAAGGTACTCAAATAGCAAGGCAAAATAAAGAAATTTATTCATATTTTTCATTCTAGTAAATATAGGCATATAATATAAAGTTTCAATTTACACTTTGGGCACAGAATGCAGTTTTAAATATAAGAAAACTATTTTATCACTTAGATAACAAGTACTATCAAATCAGAAAATCATTATAATGAATGTGCTCATGTTCTCTAAGCAACAGAGCCATTACATTTGCTTATACACTGTTGCCACCTAGCCAACAAACACAATAATAATCAAAGCACCTTTTGTCAAATTTAAATCTAAGTGGTTATGATTCAATTACACAGGTCTGCAAGTAAAAAACTGCATAGGATTTTTATACATTTTCTTATAGATTTCAACTTGGTAAAAATGAAAAAAATACCAAAAAAATTCCATCTAGTCAATTTCTTTTTATTACACTCAAATTGTTGTTTGTATTTAGCATAAAATTCCTAGTTAACTTAAAATTTAGTATTCTTTTTTTTTTTTATTTAAAAAATGGCCTTAAAACAAAGAGTTCTCACATTAATTCTAACAATTATAGCTGGACTTGGCAATAAATAAATAAAATTGTTAATGGTTGAAGGAGTTGTGGTAGGGGGAGGTGAGTTAAGTAGTTTTAGCATTAGGAGGAAGATTGCATGATTGTATAGAAACAGGTTAAAAGTTGTTAGGGAGTAATATTACTGGTGAGGTTGAGCATGTTTCGACGTGTTATCTGGGATACTAGGAATAAATATAAACAATTTGCTGTTGGATTAGAACATGTTTCAACAAGCTAAATAAGTTCAGTATCTCTCTGGCCATCTAATACCACACTTAGTTTATATCCAGCATTCGAACACTACTGTGCTTGTATTTTTATTTCTGAATATGGCTCGCAGAGGTTGTGTAATTTTTCCCGACAGCTTCTGTTATGTTTGTGGTAAATACATAGTGAAAAGTCAACATCCCCTTTATCTGATGCCCTCTTTTTGAAAACAATAGGAGAAAAGGAAAAAGAAGCATGGACTCTTTCAAGAATGTAGTGCATACGTTTTTGGGGAATATACCCTGACTACAAAACCATTGTATAGGCCTAATGCATGCTGGCAGCGTATGAAGCTCAAGGATGCAAGATGAGCTTAAAAGTTTATTTCTTACACACCCATATTGACTATTTTCCCAAAAACCTGGGAGGCTACAGTAAAGAACAGTGTGAAAGATTTCACCAGGATGTCCATGATATCGAGAGATGTTACAAAGGAAAATGGGATGTCAATATGTTAGCTGACTATTGTTGGATGCTTATTGAGAAACCAGAGAAGGAAATTAGAAACAAGTTCGGAGAAGTATTAAAGAGAAGGAGAAAAGGTGTCATAAGAAAACAGAGTAGACCTAAAATTGTATATAAGTATCAGAAACAATTTTTTGATTAGTTGTAAGAAAATATAATATAGTTCATTATAGTTCATTGTAATAAATAAGAGTTTTTATTAAAAATTTGTTTTTATTTTGCAAATGATGGGATGTTATGAAAGTCATTTTTAGAATCTATGATCTTTAAAACATATAATTCAGCAAAAATATCCCATGCAGCTGAAAAAATTTTTTTGCAGACCTGTGTTATTAACTGTGTGATCAGTTGAAAAGTATAGACATTTTGGTTATTTTCTTCTAAGTATGGTATGGGACATGGACAGAGTCTTTAAAATACGGACTGTCCATACTAAATACAGATGTATTGTAACCCTACTGTTAAGCCTTAATATTCTAAATTATATGAATTTGGCCTAGACACTGAAATTCATTAATATGAACTTTTGATAAAGTGAACTAAATACTGTTTCCCTAGTGATTTGTATTAATTTGAGTTGACTGAATACAATCTAACTTAGTTAGAAAAGACTGCTGTTTAATATTATTAAAGAAATATTATCAGATGTCATTTTATTTGTTTTTATTGGAGTGAATTAGATTTGTTGCTGTACTTCTATGCAAGTTTTTAAATTTTATCATTGACTAATGTGTGTGAGTGATTCTCATTTTTGTATCTATCAGAACTTGTTATGAAAAATCGAGTCATAACAATGGATGAGAAGGAATGAATGTTTTGCATCATGCTAGATAAGAGATTCACAAACTACTACAGTAGTGGTCATACAGCAGTGTGTTAGGCATTTTTGAGTGATATAAGTGTTTTTATATGGACAAAATGCATCAACAATCATTCAGATAAAATATTTTAGTCAATGAATCCTTCAAAGTAAGGTAGTGGTTTAGGTCACAACTATCATCAACGGGGTTAATGATAAACAGATTCAGTCTGATGATATGTAAAATTTCTCAACATAATTAATTGAAGAAAAAAATGTTGAACTATTTATCAAATTTTTGCTTGTTTTGAATGAAAGTTAGAGTTAATTGATTTTAAAATGAACATACAAATTTTTTACTAATATATTAGCAATAGGGATTGTACAAAAAATGAAATAAAACAGAATCCATTTATTATAATCACTGATATCTGTCTAATGATACCGGGATTATGATATTCTTAAACGTATAAATTAAAATACACTTATAGAACTTTGTATATTTTACAGTTTTAGTGATAGCTTAAAAATTACCTATTTACCTAATGATGATAACTCTTTTTTCTGCTATTAGGACTCGACATGTGGATGATATTTGTTGTTATCAGTTATCCTTATTAGTCTTAACCTATTAAACAGTAATGTTTAAAACACTGGTTAAGACTGATTAGATGTTGACAGTGTAGAGGTTTAAATTGCTGACATTTATTGCTTTGATTACACACTGGCTGCTGTTAAAGATAATACTATTTAAAAAAAAAAGAAGTAAACAACTGACAAACAATACTAAATGAATTACTATTAATTAATAATAATGATAACTATAATTAATAAACCTTTGTTATACAAAGATTTATTAATTATAGTTATCATTATTATTAATTTTTTATTATTTTAACCCAGATTTTTAATATCAGTCAATAAAACTCCACTTTCCACTAATAGTTTTATTCACTTATCCCACTTAATATTGTCAGTCACTAATTATTATCAATATAACTGTAAACTAGTCCTCAAATGATTATAATAAGTGGATTCTATTATGTATGTATGTCAGCATTTCATATATTTGACTCTTATTGCTTATACTTCATATATAAAGTAATCATTCATCATTTCTTATTAACATATCAGAATAAAGACTGATGTAAAAAAAAGCCTAGTGTCTACTTGTGCACCTAGTTGTGTGCTAAAAACTAACAATTAACATATCATTTTTAAAATCAACTTTCATTAAAGAAAAAAATTCCAGTTCTTCCTATATCTGTAATGTAAAAAGAGAGAGATGAAACTTTAACATGACGTGTTTAATGTTTTATTTGTTCCAGTTTAATTATTTGTGATGTCTAATTTAAAATATTGTTGAAAATGAATTTATTTCATCTTTTAAAGTTTATTTTAAACATAAAAACAGTGGAAAAGGATATAAATTTAAACTTCCTATACAATAGAATGTTTTTTTTTGCATATACTGTGTGTGTGTGTGTGTAATTTATATTTTAAACTTATTATTTAATTAATAACTAATATTTGTATTGTTTGATATTTTATTCATATATTGAAATATTTTCAGCTTTGTAGATGAATATGATCCCACAATAGGTATGTATAATGAATTAGAATTTGTAACTATATACAAATATATGTTTTAAAAATATTCAATGGTATTTTTAATATTCTTTAGAGGATTCATATAGGAAACAAGTTGTCATTGATGGAGAAACTTGTTTGCTTGACATCCTTGATACAGCTGGTCAAGAAGAGTATAGGTATAATTTTTAAAATTGGCATTTTATTTGAATATGTAATTACAACTTTTTTCTCCTATTTCATAAATATTTGAGACTTGGATTTGTAGTGGCCAAAACTGATTTATTTAGCTACACAATAATAATACATTAATGTTCATAAGTATATATGGACATTATAAATTATATATATAAACTTTGGACTTTAATGTTGTTTTTACTTATAAAATGATGAAAATAAACAGAAATTATAACGGATTATTACGCCTTTTTGTCCTTTTTTAACACTATTTATAATTTATTTTGTATACTAGTACATTTTATATATTAACAGGACTTATTATACTGTTAAAATGGATGCAGATATTTAGTCTTACAGTTTAAAAATAATGTTCTTTATTAAGTTCACCTGAACACATACACTTCAAACATGTGTTTCGGACTTGTTCGTCCCTCCTCAGCAGGCCTTTAAACAACACTTTCTATAAATAACAATAATAAAATATTTTACAGTACAATCAACTGCTGAGGAGGGATGAACAAGTCCGAAACACATGTTTGAAGTGTATGTGTTCAGGTGAACTTAATAAAGAACATTATTTTTAAACTGTAAGACTAAATATCTGCATCCATTTTAACAGTATAATAAGTCCTGTTAATATATAAAATGTACTAGGATACAAAATAAATTATAAATAGTAGAAATTATAACAGGTTTTTCAAAAACTAGCTCCATTAATTATTTAATATGATCACACATCATAAATCAGTCTATAAACTTTTATCTGGAACTATTTTAAGAATTATTCTATTAACATTATGCATCAGTGAGTATTTGAAGGGTTACAAGTGTTGTCCATAAAGCAAAGAACATTTAGGCTTCCTGTTCATCAATTTATGCCAAAGAGGATGACAATAAATTCAAAAATGTACTGTACCTATACAAACATCTCAAAGCCCAATATTTTATAATGAAACCAAACAATAGCCAGATTTAAATCAGGTTACTTTACTGCTATTATTAATAATTAAATACTGAGTAATTTTTTTCAGAATATTCTAAATTATTTAATAAATATTTTTTAAAATTAAGAGATGGTGCCTAGTGCCTACTTCTAATACCAAATTACTCGGTATTTAACTATTAATAGTAGTGATAAAGTAGCCCAATTTGCATCCAGCAATCATTTGATTTCATTCAAAAGTGTACCGTGTGAAATGGTTCTGATGGACAATCCAAAACAAGTGTTATGGCATGTTATTGAGTGTTGTGCTGTTACATGATAACATAGGCCTGTTATCTCTGTGTCAAAAGTTTGATTAGAAATTTTCAAGCATCTAACGTACAATTCTAATCTGGCCCCAGCACTTGTTTTTTAAAATGAAAGATTGTTTTTGGGGGACAGTCATTTTGAAGGCAATGAAGGAAAAGATGATGTCACTAATTGGCTAAAAGAACAAGTGGCAGACAACTGTGATAAAGGTATCCAAAGACTAATGTTGCACTGTGATAAATGCTTAAATGTTAGTGGTATAGAAAAATAAAATCTTGTAGTGAGTACTCAAAGTAATAAATAAAAATTAAATTATCTCTTTTTTACAAAAAAAAAAAGTATTTTTTTTGTTGTAAAAAGAGAGATGAAGCTATTTTTATTAAAAAGAGAAAGAAGTTTTGTTTATTTTAAATTATGTACAACCTAAACTGCAGATTAATAAATCTGTTGTTACAGATTTGCAAGAATATTATAATAAACAGAAAAAAATACAATCTAATTAAATATTAAGATAAAACTTTATAAACTTTATTTCAGATTTATATCGAAAAATGTGTTACAGTTTTATACAGTAAAATTATAGTAACTAAATGAAATGACATGCCATTCAAACCATATTTTACCAACTCCTGATTAGGGTTTTTCAATTCTGAGTACTTGGACTTATTGAGCCTTTTTGTTTTTACTTGCACTCGATACTCAAACTAAAACTTGATGAGTATGAGTCCAAAATTTGTACATTTTAGCAGCATTATCAGTAAGTCATTGATCATTGAAGCATTTTTAGTAAAGATAAATCATTACTTCTGTTTTATCTTTGCATAGTAGTAAAGATAAAACAAAACTAGAAAGTTTGTGTAAATACAACTAGCTTTGTTTTCTGATGATATCTACAATATTGACATTACAGTCGGTTTGAGACTTTTCAGTGCAGAAAGTTGAAAATTGTCCAAATCATTAATAAAATTCAGAATATAGTTGAATATTTTTCCCAAATTGGTAATATTGTTTACAAAATATGAGTACTCTTTTTTCAAAGATTTAAAAGAAAATGCAGATAGATGTAAAAAATGCTAAAGAAATCAAAAGTTTGGAAATTCTTCAAGTAGTCATAAGCTTGACGGCCAAACAGCTGAGGTAGTTAAGGCATCAGCTTATTGCTCTGGATACCACAAATGAGATCAGGACAGGCAATTTTTCTTGGAAGGTCTGATCTGGATAAGTTGGGCTTTGTTCCTCATCAACCAATTCCCATTACGGGCCTGGTCGAACACACAATGGCTCTGAAAAAATTACTCTTAGTGCAACAGGGTAAAAAGAATAAGAAAAATTAAACTTCATTAAAATAAATAAAAAGTGAAATATTATGCATATTTTTAGCAAGTCTTTAAATATTTAGTTGATTTGTTACCGTTAAAGCTTGGAAACTTGTTAATCTGCAGATTACCTAGCTAATCTGCAGATTAACTAGCCTGATCCGTTAAAGTTGCTAAAATTGTTCTATTTCTCAAATTACCTAGCTAATCTGCAGATTAACTAGGGTAATCCGTTAAAGTTGCTAAAATTGTTCTATTTCTCAAATTACCTAGGTAATGTGCAGATTATCTAGGTAATCTGCAAATTACCTACTAGGAACTCGGTAAAGTGAAAATAAAATCTTTGCTGAAACAACAGCAACGTTTCTGTACACTTAAATTAACATAATGTTCTTTATTTAATTTTCGATATCTAAAGAATCAAGTTAATACAATCAAACAATCGACAAATTAGTTGATAGAATCAATCATCAACCAATTAAAAAAACATACAAAAAATCAAACGATTTAAAATATTAATACAATTAGGGAAATTATTATATAGATAACCACCTATGGAATTTCGGGACTTTGAGTATCTATCTGAACTGAGGGGACCGAGACGACTTCAACGATACCCTACTTTTGGACCGGAGACGAAAAATAATAAAGTTATCATACTTTTTCTGGTGATCGCATGATATAATTGTGCAGTTAATGTTACCTATGGTGAGTAAAATGGCGGCTCGTCTCTGATTCCAGCAAAGAGAAGAAAGGAAACAGTGGTGACGCACGTTCTGTCCTAACCTAATCTATTTTAATAAATTACCATAATTATTACCAACCAAATTATTAGAATAGGTTAGGTTAGGTTTGAACGTGCTTCCCCACTGTTTCCTGTTTCCTTTCTTCTCTTTGCTGGAATCAGAGACGAGCCACCATTTTACCCACCATAGGTAACATTATCCAATTGTGCTTACTTATTAGTGCAGTCTAAAGATTGGTGACACTTTGAATTTCATAGCAATTGGTTTCTGCGACAAGCACACCTATTTGTGGTAAAGATCTTATTTTCACTTTACCGAGTGCCTAGTAGGTAATGTGTGGATTACCTAGATACTCTGCATATTATCTAGGTAATTTGAGAAATGGAACAATTTTCACAACTTTAACAGATCACGCTAGTTAATCTGCAGATTAGCTAGGTAATCTGCAGATTAACAAGTTTCGAGCTTTAGCGGTAACAGATTCATTTCTGTTTAAAATATCTTGTTTCATATAATACAATGTAGTGGTTCATTTAGTGCTCATTTGAAATGTCACGAAAAAGTGTTATTATAAACAATTTGATAATTGTAATTAAAAGAATTATTTGCTAAAAAATATGAATTTTAATTAGTTAATTGTTTTTGCTAAATGTATGAAGTATTGATATATATGTATAATCAAATAAAAAGTAATTGAACTAGACAAAAATACTTTATTTAGTTAAAAATACATTCAAACGGCAAAAAATCTATATATTGTAGATAAATTCAGTAAGCATGAACCAATGTTTATAGTATTTAAACACACAAATTTGGAGTCTTAAAATACTGAGTTTTGCTAAACCCTGATGTAGATAAATAACTTCTTTTGTTGCTAGATATAAATTTTGGTTATATTTTTCTCATAAATTCATAAACATTTTATAGTATTTAAATTTTTGTTCTTTACTGAGTTTCATACTATTCCATTCCATTCTACCTTTAGATTGCTGTGCTAATTTTATTTAAAACAGTAATTCTACCTTTTGCAATACCATATTTTGTTTGTTTGTTTTTGATTTTTATGGAAGTTTGATATGAGAATGCTTCAGTTTAATAGTGTCTTTTCTATATACAAACATCTCCAAACCGATATATAATATAGCTACAACCAACAGACTGCCGAAAATCTATCGGGCTAGTTTTATGCTAATTATTAAATAAATTACGTAATCAATTTGGTACTAGAGGTAAGCGTTAGGCGCCATCTCTTATTAATATTAATAATTATAAATAATTT
>NW_019385019.1:128107-167289 GCF_000671375.1 Centruroides sculpturatus | reverse complement strand
GCTGCTCGCATATCTGAACACCAACGTTCGGTGGCACTTGGCAATTGTGACACGGAACTTTCCAAATTGGTGATACAACACCACCACGTAGCGCTTTGGAATCGAGTGGAAATACTCAAACGCTGTGATGAAGGGAACTTGATATACATTTGGGAGGCCCTCCTCACAAAACTGCTCTCCCCGTGCAACACCCCTACCCTCGATTTACCGGACGTCTGGATTAATTTATTCAGGCGGTTAAAAAACCAACAATAATTTTGCATTCTCTTCCCGCACCTCCTACATGATTCAAAGCACATACATGTCGGCCCCTTTATGTGCGTCTTTTTACGTGTGTTATGTATTTTAAATTATGTCCCGCGCTTTAATATTTAAAATTTAAATTTTAACATAAACTTGCACTTGTGGATCTATTCCGATCGGTTTCTATGCTATCTATGTTAAGGCGCATGCGTGCCAAAAATTTTATACGTATTTACAAAGTGTTTTAATTTAAATTCTAAAAATTTAATTGTACTTAATAGACATCTAATTGGCTCTCATGTTATGCATGTTAAGGTGCACGTGCGCCAATTTTTCGCGTTCACATAATAATTAATAGCCACTCCAATCGATGTTTATTTGTTTTAAAACGCATGCGCACCAATTTTAAATGTTTAATTCTAAATATTTAAATTTAAAATCTCTTTTTTGTATGTTCAAAAACGGCTAGTATCGTTAATGTTTTAAATTTAAATGTATGGTTCGAATTCTTTATTCGAATTTAATTTTACCTGAAGACGATGTGCTTATTTACGTCAAAAGCGCTCGTAAATTAAAATAATTTCAAGTATATTTAACGCTTCATAGACTGACGTTCTTGGAAGAAGAAGTTTTGATTGACATAAGTTGGCGTGACATCCAACCCGTGAACTTAATACACCTAACAATATATTTTGTTTATTTCAGCAATCAAAGTTAGGAAATATGTTTCATAGAGAGAAAAAAGTTGTCAAATCTCTTTGTATATTTTTACATTATGAGTTAGAATTATTGTGTAAAAGTATTTAAAAATATTATTTACATATTGTATAATTGTGTTGATTTAATTTTTATTTTCAGTGCCATGAGAGATCAATACATGAGAACAGGGGAAGGATTTTTATTAGTATTTGCTGTTAATAATGCAAAATCTTTTGAAGATATTAGTATGTACAGAGAACAGGTATATTTACAATTTAAATCGCTTTTATAAATGCTTTAAGTATTTTCAATTTTATTAAGATAGAAAATTTTACAGATAAAGAGAGTTAAGGATGCAGATGATGTACCTATGGTTTGTAAGTACACCTACTTTTTAATAATTCCTTAATATTTTTATTTCAACAATCATACAATAGATAATAGCAACATTTAATGATAAACACAGTTTCTGAATGCAATGCATTTCTTCAACTATTGTATTTTTATGGATTGACTGGCATGCCCGAATATGTTGGGAGACCATGAAATCAGATACTTTCTTATGGTAAAAAGCAACATGCTAGTTTATCCTAGGGGATGCCAGCATATTGATTTAAATGAAATTATATATCCTTTAGAGGGCATGTGAAAAAACAAATGAGTTAGGTTGCATGGCTTTGCATCAAAAACTATGATTATATGTTTAATTTCTACATTTTGTCTTCTTTCTAATGATGTAAAATACTCATGGATTGATGAAATTGCATTTTTTTATTTTTTATTTTTGTCTATTGTAATTTGATACAAAAAATAATTTACACAATTGAAATTTGATATGTTTATCTCAAGTTTTACTGATTGATATTGGATTTGTTTGTAATTGGAGAGTGATAGATTGTTTTTCTGAATTTAGGATAGTAAAACCATTACTTTCCCCCACAGATTGTCAGTGCAGTCCATACCACCCTCTATAGATAATGTTAATAAACTGTTAATTGTTTTATTACTCTGAAAACAAAAACTCACTTTACTGAGTTGGTCAATTTATAACATTACTGTTTAACTATACTTGGAAGAATGCTTTCTTTAACATCTGTCAAGTTTGGCGAAATCTGATTACTTTAATTTTATTTTTTGTGATATAATCACGCAGTTATCAAAATTTGATTATCTTAATTCAAAAATTAATATCCCTTGAAATATAGAAAGCATCAATATTTATTTCTGATTGCTTCATTTCTCAAATAGAAAACATTTCTGGTTAAACAATCAAATGCATGAACCATCAAAAATTTGGTTATTTATGACAGTGATTCCCAACCCGGGGTATGCGATATGTTGTTTAGGGGTACAGAAAAAAGTTAGTTATTATGGCAGAAAAAATAATATATTGTGCTGAGCCTACTATTAATTTAATATTCAAATGCTTTCTGCCTATTTTTAATAGGCCATTTTCAGAAAATTACTGTTCTACAATATTAAATTAATAGTAGGCTCAGCAAGTGTTTTGGTGTTTGATTATATTTTTAAATATATTATTATGTATCACAAATTAATAGTATTAAAAAATTATTAGGTAAAAAATGTTCCTTGAAACAATCACAAACTTTATTATACATTTCAAAATGCAAAAATAGAAATAAAAACTTATTCTACTGATTGTACAATACAACGGGTCAATAAATGTTGCACAGTCTGTCAATAGTAGTGAGGATACCATTATGCGTGATTAGTGATTATGCTACAGACTTTTGATGGTGGGATGTGTTACCATTATTATTATTATCTTTCAACAATATCCCCATGTGTTGTTTGAAAAAAGTATTTTTTTTTTTTTTTTTTTATAAAAAATATTTTTTTTTGTTAGCAAGGAAAAGGACATAGCTAGTTTCTCCAGATTTTCTCTACAAGTGGTAATTTTGTTCATTATTTATTCAGTATTTTTATTAATTTTTTATTGACAAGACTATGTCTTGTTTTTAAAATTGTACTGCCTGCTGTGAAGTATGAGGAGTACATGTCAGAAGTTGCAATTTGGCACAGAGTATTAGGTGCCCAAATCATGTGTGCACAAAAAAAAACCAGACTTGTAGGTCTTCGGAGGACAAAAAACCGAGTCAAAATAAAATTCAAAATGGTGATACTCTCTACAAACAGGCAGTGTGAGATTTGCACATGCATTGCTTGTTGGAAAGTTGGAAATGCCATGGAGGTAAGCTAATGAGAAAAGGTTGGGAACCATTGATTTATGACAATAATTTAAATATTCAACATTGTCTTTATAATTTAAAAAATTCTCATAAATTTATCAAATAAATGCATTTGCAATACTGTAATGCCTGAATAACATTGTTATAAAAAAAACAAAAATTTTACTTTTTACACAGTTTGTATTATTAAAATTAATTGTTATATTTTTGTCACTGCACTGTGTATAACAATGTGATGTGTGAAAAGATGCATTATCACAAGCAAATGCAGCAGTTCATTTGAAATGAACTGGAATTTATTTTTTTGGTCCAAAGATGAAAAAAGAGCAGAGACTATAAGGAATGGTATTCTTGTAAAGATATACTGATATTCATTTTAAACTGCTGTTGTGTTGAATCAATCATGACATGCAGTGCTCACAAGAGTTATGCCTATGCAATTTTCCTATATGTGAGGAAGCATATGACATCATATATGACAATTTTTTTCTTTTTTCTTGAAAGGTATTTGTGCAGTGCACTGACTAAGTTTCAGAGAGAGAAAGAGAGAGTAATATTTTTATTTTTTAGCTTCAGTTTAACCATGGGGGTTTCCAGCATGGTAATCTCTCATGATTATATGTGACATGCCAGTCAATCTAAAAAATACAATATTAAATAATAGCAACAGTAATATTTATTTCAATTTCAGTTTTTCTAATTGAAACAAATTTTTGCAGTTTTAGAAACTTCATTGTTTTGTTCCATATGAAAATAATTAAACTAAATAACTTCATCTGATGTAGTAATTTTATCTCTAAAACTGTAAAATTATTTACATTACATATACTGCAAGTTTTATATAAAAATGTTTAAATTAATTATCGGAATTTAAAGTTACATACAAAATTATATAATTAATAATCAAAGAAGAATGAATTAAAGTGGAAACTTTATTATCTAAACTTGATGTGACCGGGGATCTTTTGAATAATGCAGAAAATCTTGTGTTTTGGATAAATCAAAACACATGATAAATGCATTTAAAGTTTTGTAAAATATAAATACTTTAGTGCAATTATTGTATTTGAAATTAAGTAAATTTACTTTACATTAGATTTTATGTTATATACAGTATATGATCTAGTTTCATTGCACTACAATTAGTAGATGACATAATAATTTCCAGTTGCATCGAGAGTTTGATTTGTGATATATACAATACTACATATTCTCTTCTTTTTTAACCATTTTAGATAATTGAATTTCTACTGTATCTTATGAGATATTTCAGATAATCAGAATTATTTACTTCATTTCAAATTTTGGAAATATAGAAGCTTTGAAATTAAACTTTCTAATTTTTATATACATCTTTATGTAAAAAGTAAATTAACTCTTCAGGTTATTTTCTCTCTAATAAAAAAAAAATCTAGTTCTAAAAATATAATTGAATATAATTTGAAAAAGTAAAAACAACAAGAAAAATAGAAAATAATTGAATGTAATAAAAGCATTTGATATATATCAGCCTGCAAAATTAGTTTTAAAATGAATATATGAATGGCAAAAACAATTACTGTCAGATTCATGTATCTCAAAATTCTGCTATCTATCCTTCTGTACTTTCCCATCTTATTGACTTGAATAAATGTGCATGAAATGTTATGAGTGATTTTTGAAAAGTGATGGTTTATGCATGAATTTTTGACAAGGAATTTGAATTGAAAAGAGAGATTTATTTAATACTTTTATTATGTTAAAATTAATTTCTCAAAAATATTACATCATTCAACAATATTTAAATTGTTTTAAATAAAAAAATAATTCTCAAAATTATGTTATGATCCCAGCATAATTACAGTTATGTAGGAAGATATATATAATTTCTAAAACTAAAAATAAAATGTCCTAATTAATCAATTTTACTAAACTAGATCTTATTAACAAATTAATCAATCCTCTTATTCTCTTCAAGTTTTTGTCTTTAGATCTGTAAAAGCAGGCTTTTGGTAGTATCTCTGTATATATTTTGTAACCTTTATTTGCATTTATGTACTATATATAATCTCTGTTTTTGACTTAAATTAACATAGTAAGAACATATTAGAAACAGTATTTAAAAAATTCTTACTGGACTTATAATTCTTACTAAAGTTTTACCTATAACAGTAAAAATCTATTCCTTTATGTGAAAAATATTGTAAGATAAGCTTCTGTGTTTAATAAAGAATTTTCAAACATTTAATAATAATGCAATACTTTAATTGAAAAATAATTAATTTAATTTCAATTTTAAAAATTAGTTTTGCTTATATTATCGTAATTTGTAGTATGGCCATAATTAAATGTTTCTTATTCAGAACTTTCTGGAATTTTTTTTGAATAATGAGGATATCATTAAATTTGATTACTTTTCTACTAAAGGTATACTGGAAAGATTTCTTGAAAAAGCTTTTTAGAACTAAAATCTGTTGACACAGGAAAATATGACATAATATAAGGTGAAAACATTCAAGACATAGAGAAATGAATAATAAAAGATTCTGAAAGTGTAGTTTAAGTTTTGTGTTGCACTACAATGATACATCACATTAGTTTCAATTACTGATGTATAAGAGGGATTGCTTTTACAGTTTGAAACACAAGTAATATCAGTTGATTGTAAATGATGTGCCATGGTTTTTGTGGACCAGAAATTTAGTATTTGGTGTGCTTGACAGCAGAATGTAACACCTGTTGTAAAAATATCTTTGATTTGGCAATCTTAAGGATTAATGTAACAAACATGTAAAATATTCCCTTCAGATTTGTTGTGTCTTTTGGTCTCCCTACAAATAGAGGATATAATTGTATGACAGAAAGTCTTTTAATTAAAGGCAATTTTGGTAAAATAGAAAACCAATGTTTTCGTGAAATTTGCTAGATAATATTGCAAAGCAGTTATCTGAGAACACATTACCTTCTTGCATTGGCACTCCTGCTTATATGCACATGTGCAAAGTCATATCAAAGATGAACTGTTTCAACGGCCACAATCATTGATAAGTAAATTAGTCCTCCTTAAATCTCTGGACCTAAATATCACAAATTTCAATTCAGTATTTTCATTAATAAAATTGACTATTAGTACAATTTATAAAATTACATTATTAAAAATCTCAAACAGTTAACCTAATTAAGGGAAAGAACCTAGTGGGAGAAAAACTCTTAAATCAGAACAATCAATCTCTTACAATGTAAAAGCTATACACTCACCAGCAGAAACTAAGATAGCTCTCTATGCCAATTTGACACATTAACTTTTCATACATTGTTGGTTTGCATACTGAACATGTTTAAAAAAAATAAAATGTTTAACTTGTATGTCTACAAATATCTGGTTAAAAAAATTATACGTAGCATATTATGTAATAGTTTAGTCATATTTAATCCCTAACTTAGTGGGATGCAATCCCATTTATTATTTGAGTATTGTGAAATTATGCAAATGAAGTTCTAGCTGAGTAGTAGTGAAATAACAGTCAATGTTTAACATAACTCAACCACCAAAACTCGAGATAAACAAAATGAAAAATAAATAATGTGAGTAATTAGATATGTATATAAATTCAAAATTCCTCTTGTTACCTCACAAATCAAAATTTGTTAGTTAATCTCTGAATTTTGTGTCAAAGAAAAGACATTGGAATGAACGGAAACGTACTCGGCAAAGTAAATAATAAAGTAACTAACACCTTATTCGTTGCCAAGGGAGTTTATTGAAAACTAACGTTTTCGATCTACTCCATAGATCATCTTCAGGTTGAAACATTCGAATTTGGAATGATTTTATTTTCATACATTGAGAAAATAACTTTTATATGTTTCAAAGATGAAAAAGCTAATACAGCAAAATTTGTTCTTAAATTTATAAATATTTATATGTAGATTAATAATAATTCACTTTTCTTTTCTTTTTTTCAAATTTTTACATAGAGTGCTATAAATGATAGAAAAATTGCTAGTTTTGTTCTTTTTTTATATAAATGTTGACCTTTTGCTTTGGACTGGATCATTGGCTGAAAATTGGTGTTGGAAAGTAGATACAACTAACTGTCTGAAAATTTCTTGGAAATCTGATAATTAGGATCACTTTGGATAGAATAAATATTAAAATTTGAGTTGGGAAAATTGAAAGTAACACAAAGTGGTGTCGGGGACCATGAGAAACTTTTGACTTGAATATTTCTTTAACTCAAATTTTCTCTAAGTTACAGATGTTGAGTTAAAGAAGTTTTACTGTAATTATAATATCTTCTTTACTTTGAATGACTATTAGTAAAAAAAAAAAAAAACAATTATGATTGTAGACAGTAGCCACACCTTGTTTTAAATACAGGTTCTCATTAAAATACCAATAAAGTAAAATTAATATCTACATGGGTGATTTGTCTAGAAAACATTTAGGTATCGATGCCTGAATACAAATTTAAAAAATGTGTAGGGAGGTTGTCCCTAGGTCCACTCTTGGTGTAGTATGGATTTGTTGTCTTCTCAATAGGAAATGAATGATGTCATTCAATAATTCATTTATTATAAATTTTCAAATACAGTAGAGCATCGATTATCTGACCCCCGATTAACCATCACCTCGGTTAACCAACTGTGTTCTAGTCAGCCAAATATTGTAGCGCCACATCACTAGCGGACATTTGCTATGTCTTGGCTACTTTAATATTATTTTTGTGTGTTTTAGCTGGCAACACTGGATTGACCATAAAAGGGAGCCAGTATTTAAACGAGGCTTAATTTTCTAATTTTTAACGATACAATAGTGACGATTATTATTTTAAAAAAAAATTTTGATAGGCTTAACATGGAGGAAAATTCAACACAAAGTAGGTTAATAGCAATATACTAATTACATGGGATATAATAATATACTACACTAATAATGGATTTTTTCATACTTTTCGGTTATCCGACTTTTCAATTATCCGACCAACCCCAGTCCCCAATTGAGTCAGATAATCAATGCTCTACTGTATTGTTAATGAAGTTATTTATTATCTCCATTCTAAAATTCTTGTTATGCTCCTTAATTTATTCTTCTATGTTCTGTGCACGAATATAAACAAAACATTCGTGAGGGGGTTGTGTTAGAATATACAGCATATAGCAGACATGGGCAAATGCGGCTCTTTTTGAGTTACATGTGGCTCTTGCTGAAAGTGTTAATAATAATAAAAAAGCAGAAATTTTTACGATTTTGTGCAAATATGTTTATTAAAAAAATTCAATATTTGTTTTATATTGTATTTACTGTATATTATATAATAAAATTGCGGTACAGAATAAAAAAGTATAGAACTGCGGCTCCTGTGCATTTTGCAAAACTTACATTTCGGCTCCCACTGAACTTTTGCTTTCCCACCCCTGGCATATAGTATGCATGTTGGGATTCAAGAATAATATGAAGAAACTGCAGTACAGAATTAAAACAAACTGGCACTCTTAAAAAGGAATCTAACATCTGTGTTGTTGGTATTTAAATTATTTGCGTTTGCAAGAGATGATAAACATGGTGAACTGATAAGATCACCATGTTTATGAACCTTATTTTGGAAAGAAAACTAAACATTATTTCTTAATTTCTGCACGACTGAGATAAACTTTCAACTCAAAAATGTTCAGACTGACAAGCATTACTTATAAAATGCTTTGCAATTTTAGATAATCTTTTTATCATATTTTGGTACTCAGATTTTCTCATGCACACTATTACCACTGTAATATATAACAATCTTTGAACTAAATTGAAACTAATAGTAACAATTAAAATATTGATAAATTAGATTTTAATATTTTTATTATGTACTTACAAAGTAACACAATGAAGCTGTCATTCTATTAAGTTAATAGATATTTTATTCTTAAAACAGATCACTAAATTAGTATTAATTTCAGTTACCTAATACTGTATTTGCAAATTTGAAATGGATTTATAAATTTACATTTGCAAATATAAAATGAAATTAAGTTAGACAATATTTTGTTTTTTGTAAGCTCTATGGTGATAATTGAAATGTTTTTATTCATTATACAGTGGTAGGAAACAAATGTGATTTACCAATTAGGGCGGTGGATATGAAGCAAGCAGCAGAAGTTGCAAAAAATTACACAATACCATTCATTGAGACCTCAGCCAAGACAAGAATGGGTGTTGATGATGCCTTTTATACACTTGTAAGAGAAATCCGTAAAGATGTAAGTAAATATTTTTAATTTAAAAATGTGATTATAAATATTTATAAAGATTGTATATATATCAAAAATATATACATCTAAATTTTTACTAAATATGTAACATTTAGTATTTCCTACTATTTATTAAATATAGGGAGGATTAAGAAAGTTTCCATTTATGACATTGTAGTCCTGACAGAAGTATATTCTAGATAACTATGTATGTAGGTTATATGATCTTGTGTTAGCTCAAAATGGCATTGTTATTAGATATGTATCAAATATAAATGAACCTACAAAATATTGATGCATATAACTAAAGTGTCCAAGTCTGATCATAGGATAGTTATTCAGTTCCTGTGTGCAGAAGGTGAGACACTTGTCTCAGTTCATCACTGCATAACTGCAGTACAAGGACCTGTTTGTTGAAGACAAATGGAATGGTGCTCACTTTTTAGACATGGTTGTGAATCAAAACTGATTTGTGTGCAAGTCAGTTAGTCTAGTGACAGCCAGAACAGACAAGCTTATTGCAATGCCAAATATAAGTACTAGGATCAGAGGGTATCCATCAGTAGGAAGTGTTGTTTTATCATGCAGGGCCTTGGATTTCATAAAGTCTGTTAGAGTTGTATTCCAAGGGTGTTAAATGAATCTCAAATAAAGAATTGTGATCTCAACTGAACCTGTTTCAATATCATAATGAAGGCAAAAAGTTTCTGCAGTATATAGTCATTGATGATTAAGCATGGTGCTACTGGTAACTTTGAATCAGAATCAAAATAGATGACTGTCACCACTGCATAGTCATTATCATCTCATCAAAAAAGTTTTTAGCAGACATGACTTTTACTGAGAAAGTTTTCTGTGTTTGTTTTTTTATTCTGAGGGTCACTATTTCTGGAATTCAAGTCATCTGCTATAATCATGTGATTTGAATTCCAGAAGCACTGCAAAACTACTGTGCGCAGCATACAGGTATAGTACACATTAAAACAAAGCAATCTAGAAAAATAACATAAGTTTCAATGTCATTTTGTTATGTTATGTTTATGATACAGAAGTTGCATCATATTTAGTGGGAAACATTGATATATCCTCCTTAAAGTTCAGACCTATCAGCACTTTGCTTTCTACATGGATCCAGAAACAGAAATGAAAAATCAGTTATTCAGATCACATGTCACAGTACTAAACCTTGCAGAACAAAAATCCAGTAAATAATTATGGTCAGAAGGACTTTTCAGTTCTTTCTATGGATCTACAGGCCAAAGGTTTTGAATCAGAATGCTTTTCAAATACTCTTGCAATGAATGCAATGCATTTTGAATATTGTTGCATTTTTTGAATACATTCTGTTTTTCAAATGCATTTATAACTTTAAATTCTGTGCAAGGCATCAATATCACAAAAATAATTTATGGACATTTTGTGTGTGTTATTGATTAATTTTTAAAAGCATTTTTTATGGAGTATTCTCCGAAATAATTTTGCTTTCATCTTTGTTATGGCTTGTAAAGTAATATCCACCATGTATAGGATAACCATTTCTCACATATTCAAAAAATGCAAGGATATTCAAAATGCATCAATTGCAATGATATTTGAAAAACATTCAGATTCAAAACATTTGACCTTAAGATCCATGGAAAGGATATGATAGTCCTTCTATCCATGATTATTTACTGGAGACTTTTTTGTTCTGTAAGATGTTTTTAGTACTGTATACTTAAACTTTAGTCCGAAGAACTCTTGTGAGTAGAATCAGATGTCGCAATTAGAGTTCATTTTTCAATAGTTCAAGTGTCAAACATGAGAGTTTTACCAGAAAGGAAACTTTGTCTTGTCAAGCAGTGGGAAAAGTGTCTTAATTCACATGGTAGTATTTTTTTAGAATTGTTTGATGGTTTAAAAATTTCTGAGTAATATTTCAGATTATAAAGTGATAGAACATCGAAGTTTTTGAAAAATTGTAATATAGTTATGCAAGATTTTGTTGGGCTGCAATTTGAAAAAATTGTAGACCTATAAATTTTCACTGTTGTCCATCTATCTGTCTTTCTTTAATCTCAAGAATGGAGTTAGATAGTTGAAATCCGAGACAAGATATGGAAACCCTAGTTAATTGGGACCTCCTACCCCTACGTATGAACTTACGATGCAAACTGAAGCCATGTTATTTCAATCCAAATCTTTTCCTCTGAAAGCAATGACTGCCACGACTCTATTGTTAAAAGAAAAGTATTGTGTAAAGTGACAAACCACTGTTAATTTGAGGTGAAAAGCATATTTTTAATTTACCTGATTAAAAATTGTAGCCTGGCATTGTGACGATGTCACAATAAATAATTGCTTGTTGAATTTGAGTATTCCTGACACTGCCTATGCAAAGATAATATGGTTTTCATTTTAATGTTTGTTGTTAAAAGTTTAGTTATTTTAGCGTTTCATTGCAATGTTTACCACAGTGTTAAAATTTCACAAAACAGAATAAAAAACAACAAAAATCTACATTGAAGGGAAAAACAAATTGATGTTACTTAAATTGTTCAATTGTTCTTACTTTTTAATTGATCCATTTGTCTCAAATCTGATTTCTAAGATTTGGCACTCTGGACAACACTGAATACCTGTTTTTGTGCTTGTTAAGAATTTAATACTCAGGACATTGTAGTCCTGACAGAAGTATATTCTAGATAACTATGTATGTAGGTTATATGATCTTGTGTTAGCTCAAAATGGCATTGTTATTAGATATGTATCAAATATAAATGAACCTACAAAATATTGATGCATATAACTAAAGTGTCCAAGTCTGATCATAGGATAGTTATTCAGTTCCTGTGTGCAGAAGGTGAGACACTTGTCTCAGTTCATCACTGCATAACTGCAGTACAAGGACCTGTTTGTTGAAGACAAATGGAATGGTGCTCACTTTTTAGACATGGTTGTGAATCAAAACTGATTTGTGTGCAAGTCAGTTAGTCTAGTGACAGCCAGAACAGACAAGCTTATTGCAATGCCAAATATAAGTACTAGGATCAGAGGGTATCCATCAGTAGGAAGTGTTGTTTTATCATGCAGGGCCTTGGATTTCATAAAGTCTGTTAGAGTTGTATTCCAAGGGTGTTAAATGAATCTCAAATAAAGAATTGTGATCTCAACTGAACCTGTTTCAATATCATAATGAAGGCAAAAAGTTTCTGCAGTATATAGTCATTGATGATTAAGCATGGTGCTACTGGTAACTTTGAATCAGAATCAAAATAGATGACTGTCACCACTGCATAGTCATTATCATCTCATCAAAAAAGTTTTTAGCAGACATGACTTTTACTGAGAAAGTTTTCTGTGTTTGTTTTTTTATTCTGAGGGTCACTATTTCTGGAATTCAAGTCATCTGCTATAATCATGTGATTTGAATTCCAGAAGCACTGCAAAACTACTGTGCGCAGCATACAGGTATAGTACACATTAAAACAAAGCAATCTAGAAAAATAACATAAGTTTCAATATCATTTTGTTATGTTATGTTTATGATACAGAAGTTGCATCATATTTAGTGGGAAACATTGATATATCCTCCTTAAAGTTCAGACCTATCAGCACTTTGCTTTCTACATGGATCCAGAAACAGAAATGAAAAATCAGTTATTCAGATCACATGTCACAGTACTAAACCTTGCAGAACAAAAATCCAGTAAATAATTATGGTCAGAAGGACTTTTCAGTTCTTTCTATGGATCTACAGGCCAAAGGTTTTGAATCAGAATGCTTTTCAAATACTCTTGCAATGAATGCAATGCATTTTGAATATTGTTGCATTTTTTGAATACATTCTGTTTTTCAAATGCATTTATAACTTTAAATTCTGTGCAAGGCATCAATATCACAAAAATAATTTATGGACATTTTGTGTGTGTTATTGATTAATTTTTAAAAGCATTTTTTATGGAGTATTCTCCGAAATAATTTTGCTTTCATCTTTGTTATGGCTTGTAAAGTAATATCCACCATGTATAGGATAACCATTTCTCACATATTCAAAAAATGCAAGGATATTCAAAATGCATCGATATTCAAAATGCATCAATTGCAATGATATTTGAAAAACATTCAGATTCAAAACATTTGACCTTAAGATCCATGGAAAGGATATGATAGTCCTTCTATCCATGATTATTTACTGGAGACTTTTTTGTTCTGTAAGATGTTTTTAGTACTGTATACTTAAACTTTAGTCCGAAGAACTCTTGTGAGTAGAATCAGATGTCGCAATTAGAGTTCATTTTTCAATAGTNTTAGAAAAATCGGGAATATACGCAGTGCAACTGGAAAATCCAATAACGGGGACAATTGAGAAGTATATAGGGGCAACGACAAGAATGCTCGCTTGCCGTATCGCGGAACATCAAGATGATATAAACAAAGGAAGACAGACCACAGAGCTCGCCAGAAAAGTTCTACAGCAGGGCTATAACCCGTTATGGTCAAAAACAGCGTTGCTCAGGAGCTGTAACAACAGAAGAATTACATTTATTTGGGAAGCGCTCCTTACAATGACCACAGACGCATGCAACGTCCCCACACTCGACTTGCCCGAAATATGGGTTACTTTATACCAGCGTTTAAATAGCAAAAAGCGCCAAGAGTCGCACAATTAGTACGATCGCTCCTCAACGCATGCGCTGCTAGTCGTGTGGATTTAAAATATTTCGAACTCCAGCAAAAGCTTGTTGCACGTGACCAACGGAATTACCGAACGCTATAATTTAGAAATTGACAAGAAAAATTTTCCGTTTTCTACTTGGAACATTCTGCACGTTGTAATTCAAATTTTGTTCTTTTTTTCGCCTGAAGACGACGATATAATACTCGTCGAAAGTACTTGCGATACAAGAAAAATCGTATTAACGCTGAACTCAGTGCTTTTTATCAAGAAGGCTAAGATATCCTAATTTTTTCTAATATTAACTCCAATGTGTACCATTCAAATTTCACAAAAAAAGAGAGAAAATATTATATACTTGGCATTATGAAAACTGTAAAAGCACATTTTGTGCTCACTGGTAACTTTGTATTAATTTTCCTGTTCAGTGTCTCCATTGCATCGATCAGATAGAAATGTATGATGTGGGGAGGGGGTTTAAGGTGATTCATCCAAAAGTAGTAGTTGATCTCCTCCTGCTTGAGAAGATGGTCCCTGAAGAGTTTCGTTGAAGTTGTTCAAAATGTATAAAGAACAAGCTAACAACTGTTTTCTTTTTATACATTAAATGCATTTAAAGCTTTATACACAATAATAAACTAAATATATCCACTTTAAATATTTATTGTGAAAATCAGTTTACATGAAAAATAAATAAATATATTTCTAAATATAAATAATTTTGTTTTTCCAGAGAGATAAGAAGGGAAAAGATAAAAAGAAAAATAAAGATAAAGGAAGGAGAAGAAGATGTATCCTGTTATAATCATAATTCAAAGTAAATATACTTAATGTTTCATTTTTTAAGATTGATATATCAATTTGAAAATTCAGATTCTATAGACACTTAGACTACTTTTTATAAATCACTAAATTAACACGTAATAATTAAAATAATAATTCCCAGTTTAACTATAATATTTAAATATCTATAAAAGTAATACTAAAATTGTTTAGTTTGATTATTGATTTGATCAAAAATATCAATATCTTCTTGTGTATTTCAATTGTTATCTAAAATATGATTTTTAAATCTCATATTATTTTTCATGGCAAAATCAATCTTTTAAGGACAAAATGGGAAGATACTTACTAAAATGAAAGTAAAAAAGTATTTTTTCTACATTGGTGTGACTATCTTCCTGAAATTGTAAATGATAGTGATTAAACATATCAGATTAAATATTTAAATTTCAATGGCTTGTAGCATATTGTTCCAGAATTTTAAATATCAAATAAGCTTATTTAACTTTACAACACAAAAACACTACAAAAAAAAATAAATAAAAAAGTATATATTCTTAAACATTTTAATTAAATGTGCAGCAAAAGAATAATACAAAAGTAGTTGAAATTATTAAAGGTTAGAACTTCGTTTAATATCTGGTATTGTTTTTTTTTTTTTTCCTTTCTTTAGATTTACATGAAGATAAAATTTCAATTGTGATTATGTTGTTAACGTTTATGATACTAATAGATGATTAGAAATGTGTAAATTGTATGTGTTTATTATATAACTAAATCATGACAGTAGACTTGTTCATTAAACATATGAGGAGATTTTTCAAAGAATTACCTTTGCTAAGACTACATAAGATGAAACTTAGGTTATATGTATACTGCTGATATTGACAATTAAAAACAAAAATATAAAACTCTGACCAAAACAATTTAATTGAATTATATACTATTAGTTTATATTATAGGCAATTATGCCATGAGTGGAGCAAGTGGACTAATTTTGATGAATGCCATAATCGTTTATTATGAACAAATTGTCATATGATGTTTTGTGGTTAGACTACACCTAAAACACTAACATAATTTTGATTTCCATGTTAGTGTTATAGGTATAGTCTAACCACAAAATCCATTCTTTACAAAACATGGTTGGCATTTCCCCACTATCCAATGAATGCCTTTCATACATTCCTTTCTAAATTTTTCCATATCAAAATGCAAAAGCCGATTCTATTTTGGTTACAAAAGGGATTACAAATTTTCTTACAAGTACCACTTTCTTTCTGCAATGTCCTGATTTTATATGGGAAACTTTGGGAAGAAATGTATGATAAGTGCTTATTAGGATTGTGGGGAAATGCTAACTGTGTTTTGCAAATGAATCTTAAATTTTTTGATTGTCAATGTCAGCTGTATACATTGTTTGTAGCGTGAAGTGAGTATGATTTTCTTCAATACCGAAATGCATTGTTTTAATCACACTGGTTATAGCAGCGGACTAAAGTGTTTTGAATGTCTCCTGATGATATAAGAACGATTCAAAGATGAAACTTTGGTTATTAGTCTTAGCAGATGTAAAATAGTATGGAAAGATTTTTCAAAGAATTATTATATATGAACATTTTAACACAACAGTTAATTTATTACATTTTAATAACTTTACTCTTCCGTACTTTGTGGTATAAAATGATTTTTAATGTTAATACTATATTAAAAATTCTTAAACAGTGCATAATTCGGATTATGATTGTTTGTTCTAAATAATTATATTCTATTATATAATATTAAATTTGCCACTTTTTTTCTAAATTATAATTTATATTTGCAGGTGAAAATACTGAAATGAATACATTTTTATTCACAAAATGAAATACTATTGATAAACTGCTAGAAATTTTTCTAGCATAAATGGTTATTCTCTCTTCTGGTATAGTTTGTGAATGTGCAAGCTCGAAGAGTTTGTCACTTGAATGATAGTGAGTTAAAGGACCCAATGGAAAGGTAACTGTGATGTCAATTTTATAAAACAGGATACTACTTTTAGCACAACATGTACAATATATAAATAGTAGATTGATTAACTTGACTACAGCCAGAAATCAAGAAAAAATAGCAAATCTACTTTTTCATCTTCAAATGAATCTGCTAGTTGTTATCCATCCAAAAGAAAGTAAATGTAAAAACTTTTTTTTCAATAGTAATAATACTTATTCTCTGCTACTTACAATTGTCTATATTATTACATAAAATTATCGTATGACTTAACTAATTATTCAATTTGACTTTACATTGAATGGAAATTTTCATATTGAATATACATTTTTTATATTGAATGTAAATTTTTGTTTTGTTTGTTGTGGATAATTTCATTTTTGAATTGCATGTTATCTTAGCAGAATTATTAATAATTTTGTCAGTATTATTTTCTGGTAAAAAGTTAAGACAATCTTTTCAGATTTCAACAATAATTGGATTTGGATTGAAGATATTTAAAATTATATATATTATATAAATATGTATTATTAACTCTACATATCGTACATTCTAAATTATTGCCAAATCCTCTTATTGTAAATTGTCTGGTAGCAATAAGTTTCGGTTGTTTTGTTTCTTTACAAATATTTCAGTGTATTTTTAAGATAACATTTGTTATTTCTTGCAAATTTAACTACTTACATGTTTACGATATGTACTGTATGTATATTTGTATACCTGCAATGTGCCTTTCAATGGAGATATTTTGTTTAATATAGCATCATTCTGTGAATTTGCCAAGAAGTCTCCATTTGTATATGCCCATTTGGTGCATTCCATACCCGTGTTAAATGATTTTTAAATTGATATCTGTTTGTTTATTGTGATTGAAATCATGGAATATAGATTGTTACCGTTAGAGTAAAAGAAAGATTCAAATTATTAAAGTTATTGCCATAACATTTTTTCTGAAATAATACAAGTGTTTCATATGTTGTATTGGTCATATTAATCCGACAATACATAGGACGTTCAAGTTAAACTGGGAAATTTTAAAACAAAAATTGATATGGTGTTTTTGAATCATTTTCATTTTCAGAATGACCTTAACCGATACCGATTGATACTTGTCACACACTATATATATAGTTCATGTCACATACAGTAGTTTAACTACTATGATTATTATGAAATACTGTCCATACAGAAAACTTATAGAACAATTTGCCTTCCCAAATCATATGCTGCATACTTCACCACTATGGATATGTATGTCTTGTACAGCTTGTTTCATAAAAGCAAGTTATATTTTACTATATTGTTTACTGAATTTGATGTTGTTGCTAAAATTCTCTTGTGGGAGTTATGCACTAATGTCAGATGTTCAATATGAAACCATGAAATTAAAAAATGCTACAAAATATATTTTTTGAGACTCAAATACATTCACTAAAATTTCACATGCTAATAGATCTTAATAAAATTTCTTTGGGTATGGTTTTTATTGTATGTAATAATGTTTTTTGATTCATGACAATGACAGTAATGTTTTCCAGATCAAATCACCAGTCGTTTTGAAATGCTTGTTAATTATATCATATTATTTGCTTATATAATAATCTTTCAACTCGCTGATCCAATAATTTGCCATCATCAAGTTTTGTGCAATGATCATTCCATGAAACTGATGATAACAATATATTCTTGGTACCAATAATAAATATAAAATCCCAGTTTCTCTTAAATGTCTATTGTATATACTGTTTTGTAATAGAAGCATTCCATTTATTGTTTTGCCAAAACAAGGTAAACTCATTTAATAAAATGTTAGATAATAGATCTTAAATTTAAATTTATCAAGAATTAAAATTTTACTTTCAACATTTCAAATTGAAGAGAGTTTTGTAGTTATTGACAGATTATATTAAATTGGTTTACAATCGAGTATAACTAAGAAAGAAATTGAAATCTGGTGTTGGTAGATTTATACTTACATTTCAGACTTTAATTTATATTCATTGTTTTCTGAGGGGACCAAAGGTTATGGAATAGCAATTTATATCAACTCTTAAAATGGTTTTATAAAATGTTAGAGGCAGCTGTAATTTTTTTTCACTGTTTTAATTTACATGAAGTTGAATCAAGGAAAACCTGTATCAGTGAAGAATGCTTTTAGAAATAAAACAGAAATAAAAGAAATTCCAAAAGAATTAGCTGTTGCGTATTATGTTTTCAATAAACTCCATCCTGTACATACAAAGTAATACAGGTAATTGAAACAATGAGTTAATATTTATAGTTGTGATTTTAATAGTCTAGAATAAGAGTTTACTTATTAAAGACTACATTATTATACACCAGATAAAAAATAATAGTAAAAAATAATTGATTATACTCTCTTTTGATCACCTGTTTGTCAGGCTGGCTATAAATTGTAAAAATCTAGAAAATTTGACCCCCATACACACACCTTTAATTTATCACCCACCATTTAAAAAGATAGCCTGCCTTCCAGTAAATTAATTTTGATTTGTTCCAAAGTTTAAGTATTTTAGAGATTTAACAAATTAAAAAACTTTTTTGATGTTACGTAGATGCAAATTTAAAATAGTTTAAAAGTTGTCTTAATATCAATATTGTTTAATCAATTTGTTCGGACAATAAGCTATCATACAAATATTAGATAAATAATTTATTTATAAATATCAAAATACCATATAACATAAATGCAATAATTTCAAAGTTAAGTTTGTTTCTTGGATTTAATATGTATTGATACATTATATTCTATAGTGTGCAAATTCTGAACAGAATAACATCTGGAGAGTTCAGTTCTAAAATGAACCAAGTACAAATTAAAATTTATTTTATTACCAACATTACAAAAAACTTAAAATGCATAAAAATTATATTATGTTTGGAAAGATTTTAATGCAATATATTATTGCATTAACTATACATTTTATATGCATAGTATCCATTAGTGTATTATGATTTCATTCTTGAAGTCATTTTATGTGGACTTGGTTCACTTTAGAACTGAACCCTCCACATTTATAAAAATAATTTTACTTTAAAATAACATTTTTAAGCATATCTAATATCAAAATATATTACTAAAACATCGTTCATTATTGGAAATTGGCATATATTTGGAATGAATCCAGATAAGTAGTTGCAACTCTGTAACACAACACAAATTGTTCCTGAAAAGAAAAAAAATATTAAAAGCAGAAGATTCGGTAAGTAACAGAATAAGTTTTGAACTAAAATAAATAATTTTTCAAAATAATTATTGAATGACATGAACCCACTAACAGTATATATTCAAAAGTTTTGGTATTGTCATTTATTTGTTCACAGCAGTCTGTTATCGATTGTTAAGGCACTGAGTGATTTTTATAGTAAAGCACACGAGCTGTGTCTAAATTTGCACAGTAAAATCCCAGAGCATTAAAATGTCTGTCTGCTAATGACCTAGGAAAAAAATCGAACACAGCCGTTTCCGACTTCTCAGATCCAGCCATAATGCGAGTTTCGAGTCATGGCAGTTTTGAGATTCTTTGAGACTGCCATGACTCGAAATTCGCATTATGGCTGGATCTGAGAAGTCGGAAACAGCTATGTTCGATTTTTTCGGTCTTTGAGCCTAACATCTATGTAATTCTTGTTTACTTGTTATGGTCCATACACATACGAGAAAAACCATAAGTATTCTGGAAATAATACAATACAATGCAGCAAGATGACATTTTAAAATAATTCAACACATTCTTACTGTTTATAAATTCATTCAAATGGCATTATATAACTGTTAACTGTTAATGTTTAGATTAATTGCGTAAGTAAGTAGATTGCGTGCATGTGTTTGCTTTAAATTGTTTTGAATTGTGTAAATCCACATTTTATAATCAGCAAAATTTACGCATAACAATGTCTACACATGTTTTGGTAAATTTCAATACGAATTTTTACAAATCTATCCAAGATCTTTCCCCTTCGGCTGAGACGGCCATTTTTTAATTACAGTTCTGTACATTAAGGGTTGGGCTAGGCCGGCAATATGACAGAGACTTGCTGTAACTAATTACTCAAAATAATTTATTGTAAACGGTTTTGTTCTGAAAAAACGCTGTAAAGTTTAAATTTCACTGGAAGACATTAGAATGGGAAAGCTCGTTTGTTAAAACTAATATACAGTATTAAATCCTAATTATACATACGAGATTTTCTATAAGTTGTGGCCTATTTCCACGAATACATCTTACAGCTAGGAATACGTCGACTTCTTGTTCTGCCTTTATTTTATCCAGAACAAATACGGAAGTGCAATAAATCCCACAAGCACGAACACCGTCTCTACAGAGGAAAAAAGTAAATATATTTTCACTATTCTACAAGACTATTGCTATATATAAATTGCAATACTTACAGGCATTGCACTACTGATGTTAGTTTGCCAGTTTGTTGTTGCCATTTCTCTACTCTATCAATAAGATGTAAAATATTTTCATCGCTATACGGAATATAGCTATTAGAAGGCCAGTTATTTAAGTGAAATTGTTTAATAGTTTTAGTAGCAGCTCCCTGTGAAATGCATCCACAAATTAATAAAATTTAGAAAGTAAAAGTATAAAAATAACGTAACGGAAATATACCTTTCGAGTTAAATCTTTCAACCGAAATGTTCTTATTATAATACAATCGTACATTTCTGCCGAAATATTTGAAACTTCTGTGTTTTCATAGTTGATAGTGTCGTTAAGATTTGGCCAGTAAGATGGACATACCTGTAGAATAAAATTTTCTTTACGTCCAGGTATCCCTAATACAACACGGTTTCGCTAACCGTGTTGAGGGAAACCTGTATACCGCTCTAACACGGTTGGAAAATTGGTGTTGTACTGGAATACAGTATCTCCATTTAAAATTTTTTACGATTTTCCGGATTCTTAAGTGCAAACACCATTATTTTTTTCTTTCTTTTAAGAAAGCATACGTGTCGTCACAAATTTGCGTATGGATACTATAATAAATGAAAACTGATAGTAGAGAGTATTTTTCTTCCTTGTACTATTTCTTATTAACCAAGTATTGTTGACATTGCTTTCAGACATTGGCATTTAAGACTCACTAAGTGTTAGTTTTACGAATGATTACTTTTCGTATTTAGTAAGTAATGTATAAAAGTGAGGAACGAAATACAGCGGTATCTCGGTACTCGAAAAGATAATTTAAGAACCTTTATATATAATAAATTAGTCAGTAAATTGATTCAATGGCAAATTTAGATCTTTACTTATATAAATATGTTAAAAGACCAATTGCATAAATCTTACCTCATCTAATTCGTTTAGAAGAATAAGAGTGTTGGATTCAGAAAATAGCATCATTCTCCAAAAATCCGAAACTGTATTTGGTAATGGAACTTGAGTTACAATAAAAGAATCTTTTTGTTTATAACCCTAAAATTAAATATTGTTAGAGATATTTTCGTAAATATAATACTTTGATTGAAATATCTTACATCAATGTACACAGCGTTGATATAATTTGATTCGGAATCACAACCTCGGAGAATCACGCGAGCTCTTTCAGCTGTAAATATGAACAAAGGTGAATTAAAATTATTCATAATTCGATAATAAGTTGAAAAAAAAATATTCTTACGTGGTACAACATTTACATTCCTGTTTTTTAATTGATTGTCAGATTCGTATCCTGAACGACAGTCGGCTGGTTTTATTTTTGGACGAAGTTTCTCTAATCTCTACATGAAATTATAATTTGTTATTAATTACGAATTAATTAACAAAAAAAACTGGTTCTATAGCTTAATTTCTAGTGAATTCGTCAAGAAAATACAGTGAAAGCTCTCTTAACCGATACCTTTCCATAAAGGAAAATGACCGTGGTATTAAAACAAAAAAGTATTTAACCTTTATTACAATTGATCTTCCTTAAGCGGGCACCCTTCATTATGCATACGAACGCATAAAATTCACTAAGATAGATGATTTCTCTTAACGGACATGGTGGATCATGGTCGAATCGACTTCTCCGTGTTGACTTTCTGCGATTGCAATGAAATCGATTTAAAAAACTCAATACTTTATTCCCTGTTGAGTTCTTAAAATCGATTTGACTGCACAACTCATAAAATTTCTATTATATGTAATGTTTGCTAACTTATCGTTATGGAAACGTCTTTGCTCACATCATTCGCTACGGAGCACACGCACCTTGCGACCATAATTAGCAGAAAACGTTTTTCAATGTACAGTACTAATATATCTCATATTCATCAGTCCCAAGCTATCCGTCGTCTTGCATTCTTTTCATCTCTTCACTCGTGTTACTTATGACTGACTGAATTTTTCTAAATAGCCGGTCAGCGTCAGAGACGGTTGCACTTATCTATTGAACATGTCATAAGCAAGACGATGGACCCAGGCGTAAGCTATGGTCCTACTCTATATTATTCGGAGACATATACAACCTCTTACGTAATACGGTACTTTCTGAATAAGAAATTGAAGATTGTCCGCGTCTATATTCTTGTCTATTCTTAATCTGCTATAAAGGTAGAACACGTGTTATTTTTCGTATTTAAAACAGAATTTGCGAGTTTCGACGTCATTTCCATCTTATCTTTTAATGTGGGAAATGAGAAAATTAAAAGGAATGTTCAATATTAGAAAAACGCAAACTGTGAAAATGGGCAATAAAGAAAGAACAGAAAAGGGCTGAATCCGAGTGCTCTTAACATTCACGACTTCTTTAGTTTGTAAAGAAAATTTTAAAGTATGAGTGGAGAACACGAAAAATCTCCAATAATTCAAAATGCTGGTAAATCAAGATGTTTCAAGAATAAGCAGTACATTAGACTGATTTTCATTCAATTTCAAATTTTATATTGTTAAATGAAAATAATTTATTCAGAAATTCTCTAGTGAGGACGAAAAATCAATATTAAAACAATTAGGCTATCGAATATTAAAAAGGGTTTTAACTAAGATTAAATTTAGGATTATTTAATTTTTAAAGAAAAAGTATGTTAAATTATTTACTTCGTATTGTATGTGAAAACCTGTTTTTCCTGTCGAGGCATTAACTTTCTTTAATCTGTCGATTTCTTTGTTATAATCAGAGCATAGAATCGATGTTTTAAATTCGCATAGACAATCGGCTAATGCTCGATACACGAAACGATATTGCTCCTGTTAAAAAATATCAAATGTTTTTAAGTTAACTCTTCTTTTTTTCCGTTTTATCGTTAATTCAAATCTGTATATATAAATAAATAATATTACGTAAGTTTCCACGATGTTTATTCGCTGTTGCCGCATACCGGTGAGATGAGAAACAAGATCTACTTTATTTTCTGAATTTGCCATATCTAACATGCTGTCTAACAGAATTAAAGTTCCAGTTCTTCCAACTCCTGCACTAAAATATATAAATTCAAATAATAATAATATAATTACTGTAGAGCAGTGGTTCCCAACCTTTTTTTCATTAGTGTACCCCGTGACATGTCATATCTCTAGATTGTACCCCTTATTTAAGAAATTTAGTGAGTAACCGTATTGTTAATTTTACATATTGTAACTTTAAATTAAAGAAAAAATGTATAATAAAGCTGTGATTGTCGCAAGGAACAAGAAAAAATGTATAATAAAGCTGTGATTGTCGCAAGGAACATTTTTTATCTAATAATTTTTTAATACTATTAGTTTGTGATACATAATATATTATTTTTTCTGCCATAATAACTAACTTTTTTCTGTATCCCTAAACAACCTATCGCGTACCCCTAGGGGTACGCGTACCACAGGTTGGGAATCGCTGCTGTAGAGTGTAATAAGCTTTGTCCTTTTTGTATCTAAAAACTTCTAGACATAGATTAATTAAATAGGTTTGCATTTATCTACCAAATCCATGGTGTTGAATACTGTAATTATCACTTCAATGAGGTTGATTTGTAATAGTAAAAAAGTTTGTAAAAGCCATTCTTATCAAGTTGTAAAGATTCAAAATGTCTAAATTTAAAGAAAAAAAATTATCGGCAATGAACTCAACAACAGTTCACCTTGGTAAGCAATCACATCTCACATCTTTGCTGCAAACTTTGAATCCCGCGAGCATTGAATGAGTGGTTTTTCATTGAAGAAACTCTCGAGCATCGGATATTTCAATATGGCTCTGCAGGGGGGGGGGCGAAATGGATGTAGTCAGTTGTCGCCAAGTCTAAGCTGTAAGGTGAATGAGGCAGAACCTCCCAGCCTAGAATGGCCAACTTCTCTAAGGTTATCATTGCTCTATGTGCTAGAGGTCGTGACAGTGTCAGACTTCAATACTGTATTTGGAAGAAGTTCTTTGCTACTAATTTATGAACACCAAGATCAAAGTCAAAATTTGATTAATTATACATTTTTCTAGAAGTTGTTGGATGCAAAAAGAAAAAGCTTAGAGCATTCTTTGTGCTTTTAATATTGATATTCTGTAATTTCTATAAAAAATAATATCCGTATAATAATTTGTAAATATATAAACCTACCTACAATGCACAACAATAGGAGAATTGCTCTTTGGCTTAAAATTTCTGACATTTTGTAAAAATGAAACGACCGAATTTGTAAATCTGGGTACATCGTGATCGGGCCACGTTACGTAATGAAAATGTTTCAACATCCACGTTCTTTCTCCCTACGAATTAATGTTCAAAGTCATTTATAATATTAAGTCAATTAAAGCGCAAAATAATAATACAGAATTCGTACTTACTTGGGTAATAAGAAACGTTCTAACGACATAATCTAAACAAATTTCCTTATCTTTTAACGATACGTTAATGTTTCCGTAATTTTCTTCAGTTTCGGGCCAATATTTTTCACATTTTGTCTGAAATATTTGAAAATTTATGATTTATTCAAACGTTACCAATGAAATTGTTACTTTTCTTCAATATATATTGTATACATTTTAAAGTGATACTTTCTGGAGAAATTTCTGTTTAATTCGTTTCTTAACTTATATACACCTTAAGTTCGCACAATCACGCTTGTACTGTACAATCAAGCACAATTTCAAAACAAACTTATACACTGTACTTTAATATTTAATGTAATATTATATCTACACAAGCTGATATAAAATTATATTTTTATATTTCAAAACAAAGTAACCAAATTACAAATCTATCTTTCAGTGAAAGTTTCGATTTATCGAAAACACATTTGCTAATTAAGCAACTGAAAAGTCCGAAGCCAACACTTGTTTACTATGGTTACTGCTAAATTTAATTTTCTTGGCATTATAAAAGTATTTATGCAATGTGAATTGTACTAAAATTGCAATCATAGCATTTTCTTAAGGTAAAGTTACTTTCTCACTTGGTCTCTGTACTGGAAAGGTACTTTCTGAATATGATTATTTTAGAACAGAATACATCAAATAACAAAAATGGAACTGTAAAAAGTTAGTTTGTGAAAAACACGAAAAAGTCCAAAGTACTTTAAAAAAACTAAGAAAGAATTGCCACTGACTATGTCACTTTTTCAAAGTCAAAAAAAAAATAAATAAATGCTTTTTTAAATCAAACATTTTTCACGCTCTTTAATTACCATCAATATATTAAAGTATAAAGATGCTTTAATAAAATACACTGCAATTCAATTGTTTACCATCAATGTTACAATAATCATAATCAGGCTCACCAGTGGCCAAGCGGTCTTCGTACCCTGAACACTGGGAGTTCGGTCGTGTGTACCCCGAGCACACCAGTGGCCAAGCGGTCTTCGTACCCTGAACACTGGGAGTTCGGTCGTGGGTTCGCGCCTCGCTCGGACGGGCTGGCACGTGGAGTTTTCCGGGTTTTCTTTCCAGTTTCCTCCACGTCTGTAACGCCTAAATAGGGGCCAGTTTCCCATAAAAAGACCTCCCGGAAGTCATCGCCCAAGTGTTGCGTTGCCATAAATCAAACACTAAAATCTCTCTAATTTATGCGAGTTGCTCTCCAGTTCCAAAACAAATTAAAATTCACGTAAAATTTCATCATTACGATGTTCATTACATTTTGTATAATTAGAAAACACTTTAAAAAATGGCATCGGCATTGAAAAATTTATTATTATTATTGAAAAATACCTTTCCGTTTTCCACCAGATTAGTGACCATGACTATTTTACAAACATTCTCTTGACAGACCATTCTCCAAAAATCATGAATTGTCGTCTGCTTCGGTCCTAAAAAGATGAAAATTTGATTTATTTTTATTTTATTCGGATGCAATATAATTTCTTTAACTTTTTTAAGATATATCACCTTGAGTTGCTATATATCTTTTTTGTCTTTCATATCCCTGAAATTGAAATAAGAGTTAAAGATATAAATTACTTTCGGTAGAAAATATGAATAAAATTGTCGAAATTTCGTGAAATTTATCTGTAACAAACGTATTAGAAAGGTAGCAGAATTCTATAAATCTACTTACATCAACATAATTTGCATTAATGTAGTCCGAATATGGATCATTTAGGCATATTTGTAAAACTACACGAGTCTCGTCATCTAAAAATTGAAAAATGTATTAGAATTTGATTAAATATGCTTTATTTTTTTAAAAAATGAGTTTATATTTTGAGAAAGTCCATATAGAAATTCAAGAACGTTTTTATAAATTTGATTTTCTTTTACAGTTTAATGAATTTATGAAGTAAATTACGTAGGTAACGAAAGATACGGTGTTTTGTGGATGATAAAGTTTACTTTGAAGATTGTCATTCTCTTAATTAAAAATGTGTAATATTGAAATTTCATGCTTACATGCAAGAAGATTTCCATATCGATTCTTTGGTTTATTTACTGGTAGTTTAGACATGTCCCACGATTTGCATTGTCCTTTTTTAACAGCCTAAATAGCATTAAAAAATGTAAATAATAAATTTTCTCACATTGAGAAACGAATAGAATTGATTTATATTGTTATACCATGAACTGCCTTTTCAATTTTCCTGTTTCTGTGGAATCTATAATGTAATTTTCCAAATTTTCAATTGAAATTTCGGTAGATCCATCTATTTGTTTTTCTTTTATTTTATTTTCTGAGCATTCTTCCAAGATTGGATTTGTGGATGATACAATTAAATCGTCATCTAAAAATACACCAAAGTAATTTTTAAGTATATTTCTTATTACGGAGAGTTAATAATTTTACGCGTGTTAATTGAATGTCATTTTATGTTCGAATATAAAACTGTGTTAATACTTTTTTAAATTACCACTATATTTAAAATTAAGAATAAAATGATTACCATTTTTTTTATTTAAAAATTTCACATTAAAACCATTTTCTTTTTTGATTTTTCCTAATAAATTACGCTTTCTGCCAATATACGATAAGAAATATTCATTAATTATCACTTAATTATAAGTAAAGTATACATTTTAAATATTACCTGTATCCTATTAAGGCAATAATTATTATTAAACACGCAAGAATTCCGAATAATACACCTATTAAAGAACTTTTATCTGTTCTTTTACTCACTAAACGTTCAAATAAAAATTGAAATTAATAATTAACAATTACGCAGAATAGATATTTAATGTTAATATATTATTTATAAATTAGTAAAATCTGTACATACCTTTTATAACATCGGATAAATATTTATATCCAATAAGTATTTTCTAAAAAAAATTAATCAAATTTTAAAATGTTATTATTAAAATTAAATTTCAAAATTACAATTTTTAAGAAACATTAGACCACCTGAAGGGTTCTCAACGAAGAGACTAATGCATAACAAATAGGGTATATTAGAAACATTAGACATGTTTCTAATATACATCCAATTCAATATAACAATAATCTAGCATCTAAAACACTAGTTAATTATAACTAGTTAACTATATTAGGCTAATTGAAAACATTACATAATCATACTAAAAAAATGTGATTTTTCAGTAAATAATCATAATTTACTTTATGTTATAACATACGTAAATAATAATGATTAATTTTACAAGAGGAATTATCTTACCCCATTATAATTACTTAAAACAGCCATTCCTAATTGATAATTTTCTCCTGTAATTAACGGTGCATTGTAAAAATCGTTATACGTTTTCCCATCTCCAACGGTAAAGTTTATGCCTTCAGAATCGAATTGACGAGGATAGAATCTTGCAGTCGAATAGTAATTTACACTCGTATTCACAGAAGTATTATAGTTAATTAATTCTTTTTCTTCTATTTTAATTTCTCTTTTCTTTAGTCTGCCTTTTCGTTCTACAATCACGTGATATTCACTGAAAACGTCAATTGAAATATAATTATTCGTTTGTTAATTTAAATTAAACTATATTGTTGCAGACATTAATAAAGTTAGTATTGGTTTCGGTTTTGACTGCTTGAATTTGGAATTCCCATATACAAATAATGTTACGTGACATTAAGTGATTTACTTAAAACAAGTAATTATGTATTCCCTTTCGTGTGTGTGTTCGTGTGAACAATAATAAGCAATTTCTTAAAATAAAAATTGTAAATTATTAACTTCGTAAAAGTTATTGATTGGATTTACCTAATAGGTCCCTTGTCGAATTTAATTGGTTTTATTAATAAACCAATGGTAGAATCTGTTACTTCTAATACCGCTGGCTCCACTTCTATAATCGGTACTGAAATAAAAAGTGCGAATTAAATATTCTTTCCTTTACAATGTAATCGATACATAAAACTTCACTAATACCTGAATGATTTGTTGTAAACTGCACGTTTAAAGGACTTCCATATCCCGCCGATGTACTTGCTTCTATAGAGACGTTGTATAAAGTGGCAGGATACAAATCCTCAAATGCATATTGTCTTTGAGTCGCATTAACAATATTGAATTGACTGGTTCCAGAGACGGTTTCGTTAAATGATTTTACTGCGGTTATGTTAATCTATTGTAAATTCAACTTATTTATATGTTTTGAAAAACTTTAGTATCAATAAAGTACTTAAATTCTATTGATTATACATTCGGTTTTATTTAACGTTTTTATTTATCAGTTTCTGGAGAAATATCTTTTATAGCTTTCACATGTATTAAACTATTTACACAAATAAATTATTTTTATCTCTTTAAATTTTAATAAATATTTTTTTCAAAATTTTATGATATTTGAAATTAAAATTTTTATCGAATTTCTGTAATTTCAATTTATATCAGTTATATTGAAATAACTACCTTTTCAAATATTTCTTAATACATATACAAATACTTAACACCTTATTCTTGCCGAGAAATATAATTTATTTGAACAAACTAACGTTTTCAGCCTGATTCACAGGCCATCTTCAGGTTTAGAATACATTTGAATTAGAATTCCATCAATGGAATACAAAATTTAAATTCAAAATTAAATAAGGTACAATTAAAATAAAATATTAAATAACCAACATACAACAAAAATAAAATATAAAAAATATATAAAAATGCAACAAATGAATATATAAGTATTAATAAATGCAATTACTAAGACATTCAATAAAACTACTATATTGATTGGTTAGAGCCCTTATTAAACTTCTTAACCATAAANTAACTTGATTGATTAAAGAAACGTTTAAAATTTTAAAATTATTAATTAATAAAACAAATAAACTTCTGCAATATATATAGCCATTTATGCCATTGCTAATATCATATAAGTATAATAATATAAAGCAAATTACTGTTATGTTCTTACTAAAGCAGAGATTGCTTTAGTAATTACAGTATAATAATATTGAAATCTTCCAGACTAATTCAGAAAAAAATAAAATGCAAAATTAAAAGAAACAATTTAAGAATGCTTCATTACCGCAAACAAAACCGTTGTGTCGAACTGAATAAAGAGCAAAAACGTAGGTTGATGTAATGTGAAGCTACGAAAATTTCGTTATGCTGTAATTGTTCTTTAACAGGTGGGCAAATGAAGCTTTTTGATTGACAAATGGTGGACAAACGAATGACACAAGTTATTTGAAAAAATTCAATTGGGGATAAGAACTTCACAGACCCGTGACGTATCAGTGGCATGGATCGATCGTCGATGATTTATATAGTTATATTTTTACAAAATACAGTCAGATGTATATAAAATCAGTAAACAAATATATAATTGTCTTTCTTTAGGTTTAGGAACATTCGATTTTTCTATTCTTTAAGACATATTATGAAAAAATACAAGATAATAAAGACATATGAATAAAAGTATTTTTGTAGTCTTCCTTCTCGTCCTTCTCACAATCACAGGAAACATGATCCACATTGGCAGAGTAGACCTTTTACCTGATTTACGTAAATTTACGCGGAGGAGATTAGAAAAATAAGAAAGGACAACAAAGAAGATTACAGAAACCAACAAAAATACTTTTATTAGTATAAGTCTTTATTATCTTGTATTTTTTTACAATATGTCTTAAAGAATATATTTCGTCTTGGAGTTTTTAGAAGTTTTTCTTTGCAATTTTTCTATTCTGTCGGGATATCACTTTAGGACACAGACTGGACATTGCTAACTCCACCACTTAAACGAGGTGGCCAATGGCTATTTGGATTTATTTATATTAACAGGGAATTTCGGGACAGCGTTTAAGTGTTTACCCGAAATTCCCTGTTATTCTACCCCCGAAATTGTGTCCCTAAAGCGAGGGTTTACTGTAATTTTAAACTGAATGGAATTTATTATGATAGTGTTGTTAGACGATGATAAATAATACTACTTACTCTGTAAGTTTTTAATATTCCGTTTTCTCTCTTGGGCGAATCCCAAGATATTTTAAATGAATATTCGGTGGAATTTTCCAAATTAGCTTTTTCGGGTGGATCCGGAACTGAATATATAAAAAACATGGATTACAAATACGAAGAAAAGTAAAGTAATATGAATCATCATAAAGAAATGTTTTAAAGGAATTTACCTGATTCTTTTGTTTCATCTATAATTCTACTCGAATCCCCTAAATCTTTAACGTCTTTATTTTTAGCTTTAATCTAAAATATATACGAATGCAAGAAATATTTTAGATTTGTTTTTACTGCCTTCAAACATATATTTATTACTATAAATGATATTTACATATATAATATATTCCTTCTTTGCTTCCAGATTATTTATTGTATAACAATGATAATTCGAATGATCACACGAAACCTTATCAACAGAAAGCCAGATCGTTCTTAATTGACGGTGTTCGCATTTATTTTCATTGCATTTATAACTGATTTCGTACCCTTCAAGTATTCCGTGGGGTGGATAAGGTGATTTCCATTTAAGTGAAAGTTCTCGATTTGTTTTTCGAATTACTCGTAAATCATACGGAGCTGGCGGTTCTAAATAAACAAAAACTTCGTTAATTGTTTAAAATAAAAGCAGTAAGTAAATTTAACGACGATAATTGTAGCAAATTAATCTAAATTTGTTTTTGTGTTTTACGGTTTGTTCGTTTCTTATTTTCTCGAAAGTAAATGAATTTTACGCTGTAACCAATATTTTGTTTTTTATACACTTTTAATTACTCTGTTTTTTGTCTGGGTGAAATCTCGTAAGTCAATTTTTATTCTCTTCCCAATTTCCGATCTAGTTGAAACTTTTCACACATGTGTATTTCCGGCGACGATACATTTCTTTAGAGTTTGAAGAGTATTTTCGCAATTGGTAAAAAGTTAGCAGAGTTAAAATTTGTAAGTAAATTCTGATAACAAATGGCTCTACACGTAGCTATGCTCTTTTCAGTCATATTGCCTAGGCAATATCCTGCAATTCAAATTTCGTCAACTTCCCAATTAAATGCTGAACTAAGAATTCGATAATTTAATGTTACATAAAAAGTAGAAAATAAAAAAATATTTTAAAAATTTAAATAAACGCTTTTTATTCATATAAATGCACTGAAAAGTAATAAAATAATTTTTCTTCCGCTTTCTCAGTATTCTTGGTATCATGCCACCAAAAATAAAAGCTTGGGGCGTGCGCCTAAAAGAGNTCCGTTTTCTCTCTTGGGCGAATCCCAAGATATTTTAAATGAATATTCGGTGGAATTTTCCAAATTAGCTTTTTCGGGTGGATCCGGAACTGAATATATAAAAAACATGGATTACAAATACGAAGAAAAGTAAAGTAATATGAATCATCATAAAGAAATGTTTTAAAGGAATTTACCTGATTCTTTTGTTTCATCTATAATTCTACTCGAATCCCCTAAATCTTTAACGTCTTTATTTTTAGCTTTAATCTAAAATATATACGAATGCAAGAAATATTTTAGATTTATTTTTACTGCCCTCTTCAAACATATATTTATTACTATAAATGATATTTACATATATAATATATTCCTTCTTTGCTTCCAGATTATTTATTGTATAACAATGATAATTCGAATGATCACACGAAACCTTATCAACAGAAAGCCAGATCGTTCTTAATTGACGGTGTTCGCATTTATTTTCATTGCATTTATAACTGATTTCGTACCCTTCAAGTATTCCGTGGGGTGGATAAGGTGATTTCCATTTAAGTGAAAGTTCTCGATTTGTTTTTCGAATTACTCGTAAATCATACGGAGCTGGCGGTTCTAAATAAACAAAAACTTCGTTAATTGTTTAAAATAAAAGCAGTAAGTAAATTTAACGACGATAATTGTAGCAAATTAATCTAAATTTGTTTTTGTGTTTTACGGTTTGTTCGTTTCTTATTTTCTCGAAAGTAAATGAATTTTACGCTGTAACCAATATTTTGTTTTTTATACACTTTTAATTACTCTGTTTTTTGTCTGGGTGAATTTCGATAGTCAATTTTCACTCTCTTCCCAATTTCCGATCTAGTTGAAACTTTTCACACATGTGTATTTCCGGCGACGATACATTTCTTTAGAGTTTGAAGAGTATTTTCGCAATTGGTAAAAAGTTAGCAGAGTTAAAATTTGTAAGTAAATTCTGATAACAAATGGCTCTACACGTAGCTATGCTCTTTTCAGTCATATTGCCTAGGCAATATCCTGCAATTCAAATTTCGTCAACTTCCCAATTAAATGCTGAACTAAGAATTCGATAATTTAATGTTACATAAAAAGTAGAAAATAAAAAAATATTTTAAAAATTTAAATAAACGCTTTTTATTCATATAAATGCACTGAAAAGTAATAAAATAATTTTTCTTCCGCTTTCTCAGTATTCTTGGTATCATGCCACCAAAAATAAAAGCTTGGGGCGTGCGCCTAAAAGAGTGAAAGAAAGTGTAACTAAGAATATGAGTGCCCCAAGCTTTTATTTTTTGTCGCGCATTACCAAGAATACTGTGACAGCTGAAAAGAAATATTATTTTTTTACTTTTTAATGCATTTGTGTGAATAAAAAGAGTTTCTTTAAAATGTTTTTAATACATTTTTTAAATTTGACTTCAATATCTATCAGGACCGGTGCTAAGCATATGAGCACGCCAAAAATAGGGCATTTTGGCGTTCCCAATCGGACAAGATAACTATAATACATTATAATAATAAACATTATTGACTAATTCCGAAACCGTGCCTTCTTTTAATTATTCTTTACTTCACAACTGGGTGCATTAGTGGTAGACACTAGGCATCTTTGTGTAAGATATGACTGAATAAAGAGTGCTGTTACAGATGTCTAGTGTCTGTCTATGCATCCAGTTGTAAAGAATAATAATAAACATATTACGTACGTAATAAAAATTATTTTAATGTTACTTTAATATTTATTTATTATTTATAAAATGAATATGGAAATGATAATTAATTACAAGCAATTTAATAAAACTACCAAAATTGAATTAAAACACTTAACTTCTTGTACTAGAAAGTAGCATAAATATATAAAAAAATTTAAAGTACTTATTAATGTTTAATTATGTTTATACATAATAATGCTTATAAAAATCAAATTTATAAAACTATTCTTTAATTATCACATAGTTTTCATATCATTTTAAAAACTATTAAAATAATTTATTTATTTATAGAGTAATAGTTCCTCGAGTAATCTATTAATTATTTCTAATGTTTCTTAAACTTAAAAAAATTTTTTGATATATTAAAATTAATTCTGCATAATTTCGTCTCTTTTCTAGAAAATATCGATAAATTGAGTAAATTTTCAGGCTTTAATAATTTGATATCAGAATAGCGAATTAAAGAAAGGATAAAAACTTCTCATTAAATATCAAAAATAGAAAGAAATCCGAACAACATTACGTACAAATTTAATAACTTTTTGTATAAGATACGTAATTTGTATACGTATAATTAATATGTTAAGACATTACGTCTATTATCGACATTTAATTTGTACTCTTTCTTTTAATATTTAGAATATTGGTTTAATCGTTAATATGCACTATAATCGTACTGTATGATCTGATGAAGACTTTAGTAACGACGAATCCATGTGGCAATTCCATGACTGTTTATGTAATACCTCTACTACTGGAGCATCGTGGCTTCACCAGGCCCAAGCAAATTTGAATTAGGGGGCCCAACGTACAGTGTTCCCTTCATACATTTTTCTTGGGGGAATTTTTTGTGGAAAATAGTTTTTTTTTTTTAAATGATTGGTTTGGGACTCCCATCTATGGGGACCCCAGGCAATTGTCCATTTTGCCCATAGCATAACGCGTCACTAACTTGTACGTGTTCCAACAACACTTAAATCTTAAATATTTATTTATTAAACGGTCGAGAACTTCAATTCGTCACGAATTTGTTCGAAACTGTAAATAAATCCTTGACGAATAACGAATCAGTGACCACTCACCGTCTTCTGAAGGTTATTCCTCTCAAATGAATTTCAGCTTGATTATTCTATATTATGTACTGTACATTAAAATACAGACTTGTGTTTAAATTTAAATTGTGTTTACATTTAAATTAAATATTACTTTGGTTTATTATTTGCATATTTTTGCTTAATTCTCTAAATTCAAAGTGTATTTAATGCAATATAAAAAATTCACAGAATAATTACATTTAATATAAACAATACACAGACTTACTTTCATTCAATGTCTTCGAGGTTATATTAACAGACTTGTAAGAAAAACCGATATTGTTTCTTGCAAATATTCTTATACTGTAACTTGTAAAAGGAATCAGATCTTGAAAAGAGAACGTTGTCACTCTCACAATTTTCGTGTCGTTTCTTGAATCCCAAGGATCTTTACTCGTAATTATTAATTTGTAAGAGTTTATATTTCCGTTGGAAAGGGAACAATCTGGAGGAGACCACGATAATTTTAGTGCTTTTCTCCATGAAATGACTTTCAGATCCTTTAGAACGCTGTATGGAACTAAAACGAAAGTGTTTTCAATTAGATAAATATTTCGAGTAAAATTCAAATACTGTAATATAATAATAATTAAATAAAAAGGGTATTAACATAATTTTATTTAAATCCTTTCAACTAATAAACTCACGTACTAAAATTATTTAATAATTACTATAGAAATCGAAAAATTCTATTGATAAAAAATACAATAATTGTAATTTCTGACAATTCTTAAGTGTATTTCGGGATTTTTTCTTTGGTATTTTTATCAACATTCAATGCAATTTGGAAAATTTAAATTGATAATCTTTTGTTTTATAATTGATACTTTAAAAGCAAAAATTAAATTTCATAAAACTTTTTATTAATAAAATATATAAAGAAAATGTTTCGTATATCGATTTTAGAATATGAAGTAAAAAAGTAAAAATCTAGCCTCGTGATTCAAAACTCAACAAGATCAAACTTGCCATAAATCATGGTTTATTTTAGAATTTCAATTTTCTTTCTTAAGTTATTCTTCTGTATATTTTTATCAATTTCATTTGATATTGATCTTTCATTCTTTTTTAAGGAGAACGAAACAAAAAAATTTACTATCGTACTATTTTAACTGTTTCCGCTCTATACAAACTACAAGTTCTTTTATTCATACCTATTGTAGTTTCCGACATGTTCACAATAGCGATGGCCGGACGGCGAGGGATTGGAGTTCGACATATCCGAAAAAAAATCGCCCATGAAAAATTCCTGCTCGTCCAAATTTCATTTAGGAACTCTCAGAATAGTAGGCTGAGGCTTTATTTAACATTGTTAAACGTCAGCCTACTATATAATTAGAATAATTAGAATTTTCTATTTAACAGAAAACTAAAGGTTTAATGTTGAAAGATTCGAATAAACGAATTTCAGAACATAAATAAGTAAATGAATTAATACAGAAAACAATAAAGTAAGTTGAAATAACAAAAAAAAATGTATTTATTTTACATAACGTGATAGAGTGTCAAGTGATTTTGATTGAAAATACAATATATATCACTTTTAAGTTGTATCATCCCGTAACCGTGAAAGAAAACAAAAACATTGATACGTATTACTATTTGAAAGATTATTTTAAACAATTATTGTTCTGGACAAAATTTTTAAGAGTTTTTAAACAAATCTGTTTAAAGCTTTTTAAAAGAAAAGAGAATCCTGTAGTACATTTTGAAACGAAATGTTTGTGTGTGTAGTAACTAATTCTTTAATATTTAAACAAGCGGTTCTTAACCGGTGTTCCTCAAACTTATTTCAAGTGCTCTGCGAAATTATGAAAGCGGGGGACTATTTCATGCGTATTACAATATTATTTACTATATGTACGGTGTTGTATCCTTTCCGAAATTCACAAAGGATATGCCCAATAAGATTTTTTATTGAGAGACATTAAAATTGATTTTGATTTTATTCAAACAAAATGGGAGTTTTAAAATATTAAAACGCTTTTAAACAAAGAATATAATCTGAAATTAGCAATAGTGTTAAATTTCACATCTGTTACAATTAAATCACACAGCTACGTTAAGTAACCACACCTGTCAAAAAATACCATCAACCCAATAGCAAGAAACTACAATTTAAGAAACGTTAGCGTTGTAAATTCGAAGTGTGCAGTTTACAGAGCAGAGAAAAAAATGCAGTAGATACGTTTCCTTCGTTTCGTAATAACAATGTCGAAGTAATTATATCCGTGTAGATAACACTTAACACTATTGGGAGAAAAGATTGCAAGTTCCTTCCCTTCCTTAAATATAAAAAAATTATGGACGGATTCGAAATCCATTTGCCATAATTGATACATCGAGTTGCGAATTTTCGTTACAAGAACAACAACAATTGGTTATCTTGTCAACGGATTGTACTTTAAGAATAAAATTCTCCGAAATAAGTGTTGAGGAATTTTGGATTTTTGTCAAGCCGAAAATCCGTCTCTGTACAAATGCACTGAAAATTTTGTTACAGTTTTCAACATCATATTTGTGTGAACTCGGTTTCTCAACATTAATTTAACCTACATAAAAACTAACAACGCGAAAGACTCACTAACATAGAAGAAATGACGATAGATATAGGCCTATATCACATATTAGATCTGATATTGCTGAAATCTGCAGAAGCCAATAAGCTCAGGTATCGCATCGAAATTGATTTAATGACAGAAAATATAAGAATCAAATTCCAAGGTCAGACTATTTTATAAGTAAAATAAAATTATCTACCGTATTATAATTTCGAATCGTTTGAAAAAAATTAGCTTGTACACAATTTGATATTGTGTGAGTAATAAGACTGTCCAGCGTCAGATATCCCATTACACAAACTGTATTGGATCTTAGGGGAGCTTTCGAATGTTTGTCCTTCAGAGCCGAATAGCGGTTACACAGTACTACCATAACAATCACAATTATACTCAACGTTTAAATCGGGCGTTAGTCGGATATGTGTGAAAGCGAAAGATCAGCCCGATGCCCGGCATCGGATATCCGACAACCGGACGAAACCAGGATAAAATAAAACATTTTTACAAGTTAACGCAACAGACAGAGTCTGTATTTTGTTTGTTATTTGCACCAAGTGAAATATAACTTATATTAAAATGATTTAAAGCCACGGGGCGAACGGACCACCCAGAAATTCTCAAGGGTAAGTCCACCTCCGAGTATAATTGAAAATCATCCGACTTCCATCTTGTCACTTTAACCACCTGCAAGAGTCCTTGCTAGCTTACTTTTATATATTACTGGTCTCAATTTAATCGTAATATAATTTTTCTTAAAATTAAAAAATGATCTATATAAAGATTTATATATAACAAACTAGCTGTTACCCGCGACTTCGTCAGCGGAGGTTTTGCAAGCAAACCCCATTTACATCCAATATTTCAATAACCATAGTAATTGTTATATAACACCTACCGCTGAAGAGAATTGCCGAAAATCAAACGAACTATTTTCAATTTGATCAATTTTCTGAAACGTTTACAATCGTTCTATAATCGAACCAATACGCAATAACAAATTCGAATTTAAAAC
>NW_019385019.1:81673-127746 GCF_000671375.1 Centruroides sculpturatus | reverse complement strand
CCCTCACCCCCCCGCGTTGGAATTTCGAAAAATCCTTTCTTAGTGTGCGTTTCCATGACGTACCCTAACTGTGTACCAAATTTCACCTCTTTAGGTTAAGCGGTTTGCTCTGGGCGATGATGAATCAGTGAATGAATGAGTGAGTCAGTCAGGACAAGCAATTTTATATATTTAGATGGAATAAACTTTTTGTATCTGCAAAGTTTTTTTTAATAAAATAACGCTAATTTTATGACTCTAATATTTTGTCATTAAATTTTCTTCAAAAATCGACGGATATTTCTTTTAAATTGAAATATTTTTCATTTGTTATTTGTTAATTATGAAATATGTTATTTTGCTATTATTGTTGAGTATTCTCAAATATAAATATTTGTATTGACATTTTGTATTAACGCGAAATATACCGCAAAATACTATATTTGAGTTACAAAACAAACTATGAAAATAAATTGTACTAACAAAAACATTTCTCTTAAAATATTTTAAGTTTTATAAAAGTAACGAGCAATTATTTATTCTGACATCGAATTGTCCCTGTACATCATACTTTCCTGCTTGCATGAAAGTTGTGCGGGTCATCTATCTAACGCCTTTCAAGAGAAAATTTTGAATTGAAATAATGTGACTTCTTGTCCAGATCCGACGTTCCCGTATTATCAATCTGGGCCTCCTGTGTCACACATTACCAGACCTGGTCTCGGCATTCATCTATGTAACACCGTTCTGAAGAATAAGCAAAGACAGCCGGACCACAGTGGAAATTTGTCTACAATTTTTTACAAATTGCAGTCCAAAAATTTAAATTTAACACAACACTCTACATAAATAGTTTCTGTAATTTCTTTTCACAAATAGTTTATTCCATTGTACAACAATTTTTCGTTGTTTTATATATTTTAGAAGAATTATAACTAATAAATGGACCAATCACCAATATTTACCGTCTTGGAGACTTTGTCCTTCGATACTCAAATCGGGTCCCTTTCTCACGGTGAAAGCAGAAACTTTGATGCGATAAATCGCCGAATGTCGAACGGAAATACTTGTATTGTAAGTGGTTGAACTGACGTTAAATGCACGATTCTTTTCAAAGGTTGCGTGACAATCATGACGCCATCCAATTTGAACATATTCTATATAATAATTGACGATAATCCCGTTTTCTTCTTCGGGCTTCTCCCACGTTAATAAAAAATATTGATTTAGAGAAGAGTTTTGAATTTCGTAACGAAGATTTCTTACTTGGCTTGGCGCTGAATTAAAATAAAATTGAAATAAATGTAAATTCTAATTATATATTGATTTATTTATAATTCGATTTATTAGTAAATATTTAATAAAGTAACAAATTAATAGTAATATTTAAATTGAATAATTTAATGTCTTATAACTCAGAAGATCAAAATGTCTATATGCTGACAAACTCCTCCATTGTAAGAATTATTTATTTATTTTAATACATTCAAACATTCATACATCTTACACACAAATTTGACTTTTTTTTTCTTTCTGATAATCTTACAGATTATCAGGAAGAAAAAAAAAAGTCAAATTTAACAAATAATCAGGATTGCTGAAAAGTAGAAATACAGTTAAATCTGTAGGAAATGTGAAGAATTCATTATACAGATAATGCACTGGTAGCAAATATTTAAAAAATATATATTTTTTCAATATTATATTAAATATATTTATGTAAACCTAGTTTGAATAGTTGAATTAATTGAATAATGTATTTCAACAACCAAAAAGTTTTCTAAAATAAGAAATTTGTTATATGGAACTTTTTAATATGGAAGTCCAACTGTATATAAGAGAAACCATATTGATAAAAATTAAACCTAAAAGAGATTGAAAAATTAGGATATCAATCATCAAATAACAAGCTAGATTTATTAACAGGCTACCTTTTGACTAATTAAAGTGATCAGTATGGTTATATCTTTTTTCGTCTGGAAGCAAAGATTGGATGGACAGTCTAGATCAGTGTTTCTCAACCTGTAACGAATCGTCGCCTCCTTAAATAAAACCGTTACATAGTATCACTTCCCTTCACTTCAAAATTTCGATGCCCAGGGCCAAGGCTAACACCAAATTCGTACTGCAGTGAATAGACTAGTATAATGTTATTTGTTTAATTATTGCACGATATAACGGATAAAATATGTAATTATTATAATGTTTTACTATATCGCCTAGAAAATTGTTTTTCGCCCCCCAAATATAAATTGTTACTAATCGCCCCCTCAACATGAAAAAACGCCCACATGAAGGCGATATCGCCCCCGTTGAGAAACACTGGTCTAGATGAAGTTATTTAATTATTATATTGTTAAAAATATTAAATAATTTATTTCGTATTTCGCAGAACTTTTCCAAATACAGACATTAAAATATTACATTAGATTATTTTAAAGATAAAATACTTACATCGGAGGAATTGTTTTAATTTAAATAATTAAATCTACATTAATAAATACATATACAGTAGAAGTTAATTCTATTTTTTTATAAAATTCTTATATGTTAAATAAATATAGAAACGCAAGTATAATCAATAAAATAATTACGATAATTAGGTTAATTGTATAATTTTTAAAACATTGTTTATTACTTACCATCTTGTTCGGATAAGATCATTTCCGTTTTCGACCAGTTACTGTATATTCCATTTACATCTAAATATCTTATTTTAATATGCCACATCGTGTAAGGTTTAGTATTAAATACAAAAGGATTAGAATATTCCTGAACTGCAGTATTAAGATTCTCACTGGTATTAAAATTTAGATAATTGATGAAAACCGTAGATCCATCGCATTGTCCTACTTTTCGAAAAGGATTCTATTCGAAACAAAAATATGTTTTCAATCTAAAATGTTACCGCTTGATTGAAAATAAGTTCTCTCTAAATGTACTCACGTTCCATCTTACAGAAATCCTCCTAGGTCCTTCATTCCTAAGGATAATATCAATTGGAGGTGGTGGAGCTGAAATGTACGAAATTAAGACATTCGGAAACTTCCCTCACAATATTTGTATATATTTATAATTGTAAAGAATTCAATTTTTAAGATTATTTTAAAACGGTTAAAGTCGATGTGAAAAATCACTTGCTTTATAAGAAGCAACTGAATCACGCATGCATCTCGGCTCACACATATACTGTAAATATTCAAATTACTTAAAATCCTTCAATGAATATACATGGCTAGAGAACTCGATTCAACATTCAAGTTGAACGCCTTAAATGTTGAATCGTGTTTCTACAGTCGCGGAAGACGTTTCCAAGAAGATTTTAAATTTTCCTTTCCCGACTAGTGGTGCCTTTTTAATCTCCCCTTCGAGTGAGAGGAATATCAAAAAATATCCTTGGTTTTTACAATAAATTTTTAAAAAACTACATAGAAACATTAAACGACATTTGGATGGCCTTCAGTTAGTCTTCAGAGAATATTGTATCTATTTGTTTTGAAAAAGTGCTTTCAAGGGCATCACGAAAGAAGAGCCTAGACCATGGGTGGCCAACAGTTTTTGCCCCCGGGCCGAATTGGAAAGAAAACTTTTTTCACGGGCCGAACTAGAGACTGCCCTAGGAAGATTTTGAGGTAATGCCAGATCTTAAGATTTGTAACGGAGGGTTAACTCTAAACCAGGGGTCGCCAAACTTTTTTAACCGCCGACCCCCAACCACTTTCCAAAACCCCACATTGACCCACCACCGTAAAGTTTTATTACAAGTGTAAGTGTATAAGCAAAAAAAAAGGTTGTGACCCCTTAGCCGCATCGACCCCCCCCAATGATGTTGCATCGACCCCTGGAGGTCGATATCGACCACTTTCGCGACCCCTGCTCTAAACGCACAGTGAGTTGTTGTTGATTTTTTTTTAGGCGTCAGAATTTTTCACAGAGCTATTCGGACTTGAGTAGCTAATATTAAAAGATTAATCGCAGGCCATACAAATTTATTAGACGGGCCGTATGTTGGCCATGCCTGGCCTATACGCACAAATGTGGATATAAGAAAAGAGGAGATGAAAAGTGCAAAGTTTTCTTAATTTTGCGTAACTAATACAGCAGTAATTATTTTTAACTTTTCTTCCCTGTAGACACTAAGAGAGCGTTTTTAGAAATCCCATTGCGTGTTCGGCCAGGCCCATAACAGGGTAGCTGGGTGGTGAGTGATGGGGTTTGACATATCCAGACGGACCATCTTCGAAAAATTACGGTGATGAATCAATTTCGGATTCCACAGATATATGTTGCCATCTTAACTGCTCGACGCATCTAAATCGCATTAATAACTGTTTCCAAGGAAGGCCGGCTTCCTTGAAAACAGTTATTAATTTCAATCACTTTATTTGATTATTCTTCACACTTTAAAATAAATCCTGTTGGTTCCACTGACCGCTTCATTTAAAACCGTCTTCTGAATCCTTTCATTTTAATTAATACTAATTATTATTAAACGGCTTTAGTTAACATGCTTTATACCATGTCTTCGAATCTTGCAACTCAAATTTCAATCCCTTCCAATTAAGATAGAAGGCCGAATCTGAGAACATTCCTAGTCATACCTAAGTCTGATGGTAATGCATTTTAATTATATTTTAGGGTTGGCTACGTCCTCGCCGTCATGCTCACCCCGAAACCCGTTAAACATAATCATATGTAGAATATAGTCATGATGTGTATGTGTAGTGATGTATATGGTACAGTGCGGGTATTCTGTCATGCCTAATTTCCTGAAAAATATTCAATAAAATATGTTTATTTTAATTTTTAAGCGATATTAAAATCATTTTTCTGTCTAGTATTAATCCGTAATTAGCCGCTTTATTAATTAAAATTCTAGTATTTCTGGTTTCCACACTCCTTGATTCGTGAAACCGTCTCAATTTTTTACTAATGTCCTGAAAAAGTGTTTCGCGATAACCAAATTTCACGTAATGCATGGTTTTGATTACATCTAAAGAGCATCATTTTCTTCCAAACTTTTAAGAAAAATGTTTTTAATCTTGAATAAAAATTTGCTTTTAGTCACTTTGTTTTCACTTACAGTTAGTGTCCGTGACTAATTCTGCTAACTTATTCACATCAAACTTTTATTATGGACTTTTTTTTTACTTAAATCCTTTTTCCATCAAGTTGCTTTATCAATATTCTGTTTCTCCCTCTTTTAGTTTCATGAACCAAATCTTCACGCTATAAACTGATTTTCGGGATTTGTACACTTTGTATTAAATAATCATTAAATAAAACATATTTTTACAGTACATTGAATTATGTAGACTCATCAAATTATAAACTAAAATAGTATAAATTACATACTTACTAGTACATAAAGTCGTCACTCTAACTCGAGGAATACCGCCATATTGCACATGTCCTGTTACATCTTGAATATAAATTTGGAAAATGTATTTCGTATTGGCATGAAGATTTTCTATTTTTATGGAATATGAAGGGTTTTCTGTGTGACTCACAGAAGTGCGATTAAAGACAGAGCTCTTTGTATTCTGTATAAAAATTTTTAAAAATTGTTTTAATTGAAGTTAAAAACATTAAAGATTGAAAAGAAAATATGTGAAATATAAAACACGTAAAATTATATTTTATGTTCACTATTAATTACAGAAATGATTAAAAATAACCAAAGACAATTTTATGAAGAATTTAGTTTACAAAGTACGAGAAGAAATCCATTTTCTAGTAAAAAGAGTGATGCTACCAAATTTTAATATTATGCATATTTAGGCCATTTTTTGTTCTTTTGTAATTTTCCTTTCTATGTGAAAGATGAGAAAATTTTTTTCTTCCTTTTCGGTCTTATAATTATAAATTAGTTTAAGTTATTAAAGGAAAAATTGCACAGAGAGTGATTTGAATATTCTAATTATTATTATTCGGGTGAGAACTACCTTTATATTAAAGAACATTTCATTCTGTATGTTGACAAATTGTTTCCTTTCTGTCTTATACAAAATCAAACAACACCCGATCACAACAAAAAACGCTATATCATAAACATATTTACTTAGGCTTAATAATAATGATATTTTATTATTTATTTTATGATAAAAATGGATAAATGTTTAAAAATCTCGAAAAACTTTTATTGTGTTTTAAAAGTTTATTATACTCCTGGAATTAAATTTAAACTTAAAGGCTTACACACTTTTCCGATTTCGGTCGAACGTTTCTATTAATATATTTTCTGAAATTTCAAGTTATTTTCAACTTTAATTAATTCAATGTTTTAATAAGAAAATCACACACACACACGCACAAACTTTATCTTAAAACATGTGCATATTTAAAACCAAGGATCGAGAGTCAGAGTTATAAATTAACCAATTAGCGTTTACGTACTAAAAGTATAGTGAATGGTCCGTGTCTTCAAATTTTAACTGTTGATCCTTGTTTGTGAATATGGTCGTAAGAAACACAGAGTGAAATCAAAGATTTCGTACTAAGTTATGGAAACTGATAAAATAAATTTCATATAAAATTGATGTAACTTATTTCGCTGGAAATTTCGTAAGTTTTTTCATGATTTTCAAATAATGTAGTATATATTTTTAATATGTATCACTTCGACATAGCTGAAAATATATATTACTTTTAAATAATTTAATTTGTATACTTTTAAAGTAGATATTAATGCAATGCTGAAAATTTAAATTATTTTAAATTAAAAACCCAGCAAAGAGTTGCATATCTTCCCCTGCAAAATCATTTAAAATTGCGTGTGGCGCCATAATATTTTATTTTAAAAACCTTTTATATTATTAATTATTATAAAATTTGAATAAGTTTAATTTTTTGGGTAGTGATGAGTTTTGTGAGGCTCTGGACAGGTCCGAACCCTCACTAAAATTGGCGGAAAATAATTGTTTTAAAGAAAATAATATATTAGTTAGAAATAGATTTTTATTTTATGAAAACGCGACGCTAACTTTAAAACAATAGAAGAATGGAAGTCCGTCGACCAGTTCCGGTTGGAGATCGAATTAAACTTCGATTTTGACCTCTCCCGCGCCCCCGAAAGGTTTCGAATTGTCATCAGGTGACGACGGGAGACCAATCGGAAAGGGGAATCTGAGAGAAAACAGATAAAATCCCGGAAATTCGAGGACGCGACGGCTTCTTCTCCCGAAAGTTCCGAGTGACGGACCTGCTGTGTGTGTGTCTCGCACCCATCTTCGTCTCCATCTCCCGACCTCGGATCGACATCTTTCCATCAACGGAAGTCGACCGCATCGTCCCGGAGTCGTCGAGACGTGATGGAATGGTTCATTCTCGAACAAGGGACACTCCTTCAAAATGGGACTATCGTGGAACCACAGGAGAGGAAGACCCAGCGACCGCAGCCGACGTAGAACTTCCAAGATCGCAGTAATCTTGTAAGCTTCTTTCGTGTTTAATAAACGGTTGTGTTGTTTGTAAACGAGGCATCTATCTCTGACTCAACTGCTTCCACATGTCGTTGATTGTTACCGCTCGGCAGTCCAAACGGCAAGGGAGACGATGACGATATATATCACATATTATCGTTCATCGAGTTTTTTAAATTTCCCCCCCTTCGGCCCCCACAGTTTTATATATAAAAAATTTAAAATACCGTAAATCTTAATAACAATCAAGATCTTCGTTAAGTTCAACCTTACTCCAGATATGAGACATAATACTCCGCCTCAATCTCCCCACTCCTCTGACCTTTAATCACCAAAATTTAATAGTACCAATCTCTAATATGTGAGAAATTTTTCTTTGAAATTTCAGAAATTTTCGACAAAAGACACAGGAGTTATTAATTAAGCTTAAAAGTGGGTGAAGAGAATTATGGCACACGCACACACACAGACTAACATTCATACAAACTGAAAAAAATTCCATAAATTAATTTTTCATTTCTCGACGTTTGAAGGTTCCTGAGTCCAAAAATGCGGAGGGGTCTTTTTTTGACCGATCGACATATTTTCCTCTGTTATATGTAATAGGCGAGAAAGTAAATAGTTTTGTTCTTCCTTACAAGTGTCGGCTTTATATTGCGCGATATACCAGATTAATTCGTATTACTTATACATCAAATCTCTTGATTAACTTTCTGTATTTGTAGTCGAGTGTACAAATAGTTACAAAATGCATAATTCGAATTATCCGGTCGTCTTTATTTAATACTTAAAGCTATATAAACTATAAATTCTATTGAATAATATGTCGTAAACATATCGTAAGTGATAAGTCTATACGTTACACAAATAAATCTATTTAATATCAATCAGCATACCTGAAACTCAATAAAGTAAAGGGAAGGTGTTCCTTCACCTTCGTCCGTATCCTTATTCCATTTATGAAAATGTACAACAACGCTATCCGATGTTATATTTGTAATTGTTACGTTTGATTTTAACACGGGATAACCTAAAAGAAGAAAGAAAATATAAATATATTCCATTTATCTAAATTTATACTGTATATTTCTATAAATAAGTTGTTTTTGGAATATGTGAACTTGTTCGAAGAACCTAAATAAAATCAATAGAAAATCAACAAAGCTACGTCCTTTTTACTCCGGAAATGTCCTTTTTTTACTGTAGAATGTTTGTCTCAGAGGATTTTTTGTAATGAAACAAGAAAAGCAGAAACAAGAACAAGACTGAAAATGTATTTCATTCTTTCGTTTATAGAACAAAACTTATAATAATTGAAAATTTATATTATGCTACTTTTTAAAATCAAAACGTTCTTGACTTATTCCGAAACCGGGTCTTCTTTTTATTATTCTTTACTTACAGCCGGCAATTAACTCCCAGACTATACATAGAGAAATTTGATTTCGAATATTTCAGTCCATAGATCGAATATCAAAATTCTGGCTACGTCATAATAAAACCCTTGGCTAAAGAATTCTTATATGTATCTATATGTTACTGTAAAAGCCCGTATATTGGTAAATCCTAGGTTTTACTTGTAAATCTACGAATTTACCAACATAAGTTGGTAAATGTAAGGATTTTTATAAAGTGTGATGAATTTCCGGGCTTTTCCCATTAGAATTTGGTACATGCTAGGTTTTACTAAAGACGATTAGTAAATGTTGGTTTTGGAAATAAAACAATGAGTATTTTAATAATCATTTATTGCAATTATTATAAACAGTCAACTTACTAAGTCCTATTTATAAATAACTAGTGAAATAGTTTAAAAATACTTTTTTAACATAACAAAAAATTAAATTATCTTGTCAAAAATAATATAATAGCTTACGTTGGTTAAGCTAATCAGTAATCATAGTATTTTTTTTTAATCATTTGGTATTCATTGTCATTTCATAAAAGTAAAAAAAGGATTTTACAACATGGAGAGCTATAATGGCATTTCGAATTACAAAGTAATCCTGATGACTTGCAAGTGCGCTTCTTTGTTACGCATTTTTTTAGGCGGTTGCATTTCTTGAAACCTTGTCCTCCGGTCAAAGACAACTTATCAAAGACTCACTTCTTTATCTTTAACCCTCTGACCACTTTGATAACTGATTTGTTTCCATCCACGTGCTCGACATATTTTCTATGTCTTGATTAGCACGCTCCACTGATCCATGACTTTGGATTTTTACATCCGGTCACATGGAGCATAAACTCTCAATAACTTGGTTAGACAATTCTTAGCCGTTATCGGAATGAAGGATGCTCGACGCTCCAAAAGTGGTGAAAATATCCAAAAGATAGTATGCAACTTCTACGGCGCGTTAAGTTTGAAGTGCACGAAGGATCACAAATTTGGTAAGATGATTTTGGTAAACTAAAATAAATTTATAATTTCCATCTGGGGTAGTTNTAGGATTTTTACATCCGGCCACATGGAGCATAAACTCTCAATAACTTGGTTAGACAATTCTTAGCCGTTATCGGAATGAAGGATGCTCGACGCTCCAAAAGTGGTGAAAATATCCAAAAGATAGTATGCAACTTCTACGGCGCGTTAAGTTTGAAGTGCACGAAGGATCACAAATTTGGTAAGATGATTTTGGTAAACTAAAATAAATTTATAATTTCCATCTGGGGTAGTTTGTACATCTATTAGATCAACCTGACAGCGTGAGTTCATTTCACTATGAGGTATAAGTCTGATGACAATGCCCTTTTTCAAAGTCTTCTATTTCTTTTGGCAAGGTTGACATAGCTTCAAATATGTCATGGTAGCCTCAACTGTTACATTTTTATACTTGCGGTTACATTCCTTAAGCATCCGTGTCCTTCCACTGTGGCCAACAGCAACATGTGTTTCTTCGAGAATATTGAATAAGTCCTCGTAACAAATGTAATACCTTATTTCTCCATTTTCCTCCTTCGTAGGCGCAATTAGTTTTTCTTCGCCGCCTATAGTCAAAATGTCGTAACGCTTTATATGACTGTAATAAACAGCTTGTTTCTTATTCATGTTCTTTGCAGCTTTTACTTCTTCCAAACACTTTGCATATTTGTCCCTATTGAGATAAAAGTTATCATCTTTCTTGCTTGCAATGAGCTCGTCCATTATTTCATAAAATCTCCATTTCACACTCATCTTGATTCATAAATAACTTTTAGACAGAGAAATCTCAAACAAGATTAGAATTAATATGCGCGATCTAACGTGTCAAACGATGGAATGCGACGAGCGAAAACGGCGGCGTAGTGCGGTACGGGATTGGGGATCGGGGACTATTTTTTCAACATTTACCATGTCTCTGATGTAAAACCTAAGATATACCGAGTAAATGCTGGTAAAAGTTCGAAATTAACAATGATCGCAGAACATTTCGGACTTTTACCACAATGATTTGGTAAATCTTAGATTTTACTGGAAAAACTTAGGATTTACCATAGTTCGAGCATTTACAGTAACATATATACAAATTTATAATATTTATACGTTTAAAATACTCATCAAAGCATCCGACGTTGATATGAGAAAACAACGAATATTCTGTCAGTGAATAAATGTTTTCTTAAGGCCGGATAATGACGTGCGGTGTACAATGAACTTTGAAATGCCTAGTGATAATATAGGAAATATTGAATTCGTTTTCAAGATATTATGAATTACGTCATATATAATAATTCATCTCTTTAACGGCTTCAGTGTTGATCATTATGAACGGCAGTAAGCAAAAGAGAGAAATGAGAAGCCACGATCTGCAGTAATAGCTCAGTTATGTTTCCTTTCAGCACTAAAAAAAAACACCGTAGCGCAGTGTCATTTCAAATCTGCTTGAATAATTCATTTTTAAAATCAAAAATATAATTATTAGAATTCTGAAAAGTCTAAAGATTTTTTTCTTTTACTGAAATATATAACGATTACATTTTATTTTGTAAATGGTCCTAATTATGTTTTCCGTTACAATCAAACTATGCTAGAAATATGCTTATTTTAGAAACGGAATATATTTGATTAAACTTACTTATTTGGCACATATCGCCACGCCATCCTTGTTTACATCCACCAATACATGTTCCATTAAAAGGGTTGCAAGTTGTATAACAGTTCTGAGGACAATTTTGTAGGCAATTCACTCCATACCGTCCATTCTCACAGACTGAAAAATAAATATACATAAAACATTTACATTATATTTGTATATGTGTATCATTTCTAAATGAAAATAATTTGTATACTCCTACAAATAGATAATTAGGATTTCACTGTTAATTTTTGAATTAATCGCCTTTCGATTTAATTACATGAACTAAGAATATGATGTTATAAATTTTGTTTTCAATAGAAAATTTCATAATATCAAATTCATTTATTATGCTGAAAATATAAGATTTATATTTAATTTTGTAAATTACGTGTAAATGGAAGAAATTGATAAAAGACACTCGCAGTAGGTGTCTTACACCGACCCTAAATAATGTTATCGACATGTCCTTCAAGATTATTAAATCCGATAAAATAGCCAAAGAAATCCGTAATTCGCTTTTCGGATACATGGAGACATTGATTACACTCTTGTATATTGAGTTGCTGTAGGATCGAAAGTCCTGTCTCCAGGACAGGATCGAAAGTCTGTCGTTGCTTCAGGAGCTGCAATTCGTCCTTCTTCAATAAAATATTTCAAAAACTTCAACGCATTTACGACAATCGCCACTGAACACAAGTCGTGGGTTCACGCCTCGCCAACGGGCTGACCACGTGGAGTTTTTCGAGTTTTTTCACTTAAGTAACATCTAAACAGACCAGTTTCCCATAAAAAAAAAAACTTCCCGAAAGGCTTCTCCTCTTGGTAGATCGCCCGCGTGTCGGGTATCCGTAACCAAGCAAACCAAACCATAATTATATATTTTATGAAACAAACATTATACCGATATGTAATACTTACTTTCATTGCAAAATGGGAGAAGGTATCCACTTAAACAGGAACATCCATATGGGTCGGGCAGACAAAAAAGGATTTCAGAACAGTCTATCACATTTCCAAATTTATCGTAACATTGCTGGTTACAATGTTTTCCAAAATAATGTGCTGGACAGGCTGTTAAATGGAAATATAAGATTCAGTATTAAAAACTCATAGTTATATTTGAGCCTTGTTTGAAAGTGGAATAAGTCCATTCATAATAATCAATAATTGAAACAACTTTCTTTAAAGTCTTTATAACAGATAATTATTAAGGTCCTAAGAACACAACGTAATAAATAAGATAACGGCGTTACTGCTCAGATGAAGTGATGAGTAGTCCTTTTCATCATTCCATTTAGTTTTCTTTCGGAAGATTTTAGACCATTATAAACCAATTATATACTGCCTAGGACTATTACAATGTAATAAAGAATTATCGGAATAAAAATAACTTCCTTTTGTATAAAATAAAACGAGAAGATTTTGTCTGAACTAAAGAAGAAGCAATGTCAAAGAGGGAAAAATACGGACAGAAAAATTATGAATTGGCTGATGAGCTTGGTGAAGTTTAAATGGGAAGAACCTTATAACATTTTCTACAGACTTCTATGGAAACATATGCACAATTTAAACTTATTGATCTATTTGGGAAACGAGGAAAACCTAAGAATTTTAGCATAATTACTGTTACCACCCTACACAACTTCAAGACCTATAACAAGAGAGAAATATAGCCTAATGATATGACGAGTTTACTGCCTTACATACCTCCTATTCAACAAAATTACTTCATTGTGCTAAGTATAAAAGAACAAAACGATTTAAATATAATTAATTTATTATTAAATAGTTATCTTAATAAATCAATTTACCTTTCATTAGTTATATTATATTAGAATTTATAAATAAACAACTGATTAATAAAGTCGATTATCGTTATTTTAAATTATTATTTCTTACATAAAAAAGTACACTTCAGAAAAGCCAAGTTGAATTAAAATATAAATTTAAAATTGTTGTTGTTTATATTTTTCAGAATTTGTTATCATTGAAAGTGGTATAAGTCGATTTGTAGTTTTAAAAAGTCGTTTATTTTCTTTAACAATTTTATTAATTATTATTAAATAATAAAATTTAACCAGTTTATACTTTTAAAACATTTACCGAATTAACGTTAGCCAATATTTTAGTAAACATATGTTGATAATTAAATTGATAAAATTATATGGAAAAACAGTGAAACTTCCTTTACCAATTTGACATTCTGATGCCGTGTCTACGCCTGATTCTGTAGGAAATAGATACTGTACGTAAGTAGACTATTAATTTTGAGATAAGAACTTTTATTTTCAGGTAATTGTGATACTATCAGGATGTGGTGGGATAGCAAAGTGGCGACGCTATTTCTAGAAAATGCCACAAAAATCCTAAGACGGTAGCACAATATGGCGAGTACGTGCCGCCATTAAATAAGCACGTGCCTCTCGGCCTTTGTGGGCACGGCCAGGTGCCACCGAGCGCGTCCACGGGTTGCGGATAGTGGAACGACCTCGAAGGAGGTTAACTGCGAAATAAGCGAATGTAACGTACATTCGACGAATAAGCAGTCGCGGACAACTGGCAATAATATTTAAAGAATTGATTTTCTTTCAAAATAGCTATTTACCAACAGTTGATTTTGTTATGTGGACGAGCAAGCAAGAAATTCGTTGGGTCTTTGTTCGATGTTCTGTTGGTCGAGAAGGACGCGACTAGGGTCCAGTCCTAACAGTTGTAGCAGTCAATCTTCTATTTCTTTGTAACTGACCGAGTTTAAAATAAGTAGCAACGAGGGTCCTTAACAGATTTCATGTTTGGATTCTGTCTTTCGAGTAGACGACATAGAAGATCGTCTCTGCGCGTTTGTGTCGTAATAACTGCTGCAGTTGCCTATTACGCAGGTGACAGTTTCAGCAAAAGAGACCAATCAAACATTGCTGTGATTTTTTTTTTTTTTTTTATATTTCGGTATTACTTTCCCGGCTGATATAACAGAGGGAAACTATTGCGATCCGGCAAACAATGACCCCCCGCAGATTTTTACATTTTTGGACTTAGAACATGTTGAAACATCGAGAAATGCAAAAAAATTCGAAGGTAATTTCTGTAGGCTATATATGAATGTTAGTGTTGCTAGGTGTGGGGGGGGGCACGATTTTGTTCATTCTTTCTGAAGCTTAATAACGTTTGTGCTTTTAAATTTTGCTATTAAATTTTGGTGGTTAAGGTCGAGGGGTAGGGAGATAATAGGGATCCAGTGTATCTCCAGTAGGGTCGGCCTTAGTGACGATTTTACTCGTCATTAGCATTTATCATTCTTTATAAAACTCATCCCTATTTTCAAAATTAACTTTTTTGCCATTTTTTAAAAGTTAAAAGTATGAAAACTCTTTAATAAAACATACATAATATAAATAATATAATATATTAATATATATTATATTAATANGTCTAACCTAACAATTGAATTTATCCTACATGTTAATACGTTCAAATCCGGTTTATATCATAATTTACCAAACATTTCATGTTATCGATTCTGATTAATTTAAATAGCTGTGAGTCTGTCTTATTCTTCATTGTTAAATATATGGGAAACCGTAACATAATATATTAATAAACATACATTTAATATAACAGACGGCGCCACCAGAATTTTAAACGTCGCCGAGAAAGTTGAGCAACTCGTTGCTGAATTTTTTACATTTAAATAAACCCACGTGACATTTCTGAATTCCTCGGTTTCAATAAATGAAAAATGACAAAATTTTATTAAAATCCATTCATTAAATTTTGAAAAAATTTATAGAACGAATTCAATTCTATATTACACAACGTTTAAGCGACGTGAAACATCGCACGACAAAGTGCCGCGATTTATGCGATATCGCTTTGTCGCGCGTACTCGTGAAACGACCTTATATCTCGAAAACGAAGTCGTGGATCCCCATCTTTAATTGTATTTTTGGATTTCACATCGCAATCAATGCAAAATGGCAAAGTTTCATCAAAATCGATCGAACCGACTTTGAGAACGATCACGATTCTGCAAGCCTCATAGAATAGATTTTTTATAAAATATTTACAATGTAAATTATTGGGGGATAAGATCTATAATTATTATAATTCCTGTTGCCCTAAATATCTATAATAAAGATCACAGTACACATTGTTTATGCTAGTATCTTGGGAGTATTATTTTATTTAACTTGTATTAAATTCTTAAGTTTGTATCTAGTAATTTGAATTATAAAAATTTTAAAATAGAAAAAAATTATCATCATCTTCAATCACTTCAATCCTGTTAATGAGGTTGATTATTTCTCACAGCTCACACTATCCGAGTTAAATATTGCATATGAATTTCGAGCTAATTTTAGTCCCTCTTCAGTGCTGTTTAAAACAATATTACGATAATTAAATTATAATACACAATATAAAATACAATAATATAGTTACTTACATAAGAGAATAATTATAAAACGGAACGCCTGGCACTCAACTTGAGAAATGAAGTTTAAACGTAAGTACACACACTTCTGTGAGGTAACGGACAAATCCCAACCGTCAGGAAATTTGCGAAATCAGTTGATTTAGAGAAAAATTTAATTGTTTAAAAAGGTTTACAAAAAATGTTTGTAGTCGGAGACCCTTTGTTTAAGTTAAAACTGCAATGCAGATTCATAAATCGTAGAAGGAATGTCGTTCTTTGATCGCTGGAAGATCGAATTCAATTTCGATTTTGACCTCTTCCAAGCTTTAGGTAGGAGTCCCGTCGCGCTTAGTAACGAGGTACCAACCATTCGGAAAGCGCGGATGAAGAAGATCAATAAATCAATCAGTATGGCCGATCGAAAGATGAAGATTGATATAATCTCCGACAATTAAGGACACGTCGCACTCGGTCAGTTAACGTTCGAAATAACCGAGACGCCGTGTGTCAACGCACAAAAAGCAGTTTCCTGCCAATTGTGTATTGTGAACAGCTCTGCGTTGCCGGAAACAACTGTCGTCTCTCATGCGGATAACGACCAATTCTATGCAAACCGCCAACTCGAATCTTCATCAGCAAACGGACATCCATCGTTTCTGCCCCGGGGCCCATCATTCGCCGTCCACCTCAAACCTACAAAGGACTCCTCTTATCTACCGATCGATCATCGCATCCGAACACAACGTTGGATACGAACTTTTGTATAGAGTTTCTTTGATTTACAATAAACGGTTTTTTGTTAGATACTTGTCATCATTATCTCCTCTGCCACCACCCACGTACAAACAGCCCTTAGGTTCATCTTAACGCGGGATTTTTAAGCCCAGGGGCTTGAGAATTAAATAAGCCCGAAATTCATACGAAAAAAACAATAAAGGAGTTTTTTAACCTAAATAGCTGTGGTATAGTACCAAAGTAATTCTTTTTGGATTAAAGAGAGAAGTATTTACAGAGTGATTTTAATAACTTCAAATATGACGATTAAAATATTGATTAATTTACTTATTAATAGGCCTATATATATTTATATTATGAGTATTTCTTCTAATATTAGTATACAACATAAAGTTACCATTTTCGCAATATGTTCCGTTAAATCCCGGAGGACAGATGCATTCACCGGTAATGTCGTGGCACACTCCGCCATTAAAACAATTCGAGCAATTATATTCACATAGAGGACCATATTTTCCAATTTCGCATACTGAAATACCAGAAAAATATATCAGTTCTAGGAATAACTAATATTAAAAGTACAATTTACACCGTTATTTTCTTGTATTGTCGTTATGGAATTATATTCTTAACATCATACTAACTGTACAACAAACTTATTACAAAAAAAGACATCGTGGCTATGTCTGTTTCCGTATCCGTAAGAAAAGAAAATGAAAGAAAAATTATAATTCAAAATATAGTACATACTACAATTGTACTTTGAACGTCCCACAGTTCTAACACATTAAATTCGAGAGAAAGTTATTTGTAATATCAAGGAAACGAAATATTAATGCGGCATGCAGTTACATTTTAATGTAAATGATAAAACTAACGATTAAAAAATTTGTTTTCTAAACAATCTTGAATTCTTTCAAATTGAATTGGTTTCAAATTCTATTGAGTTGATAGAATGAAGAAAATGCTGAAAATATTGATTTCAGTTTCAATTGCTTGAATACGAGATTTTGAAATTTAATGTATGATATTCTATAAACAATGGAAAATACAGTATTATAATTTCTGAAATAAAAATATACATACCTCTCACTATTAATCTGGTAGCCGCTAAAGTTTGATTATTCTCAATTAAACTAAACAATCCTGCATCGGAAATACTAATTGGTATGGCCGCCTTGTAATAGTTTCCTGCAACTTTCACTCCATTTATTTTCAGTTTGTCGCCAATGTCAATACTTTTTAAATTTAACAATTGAGAAACATCGACATAATCTCCTTTACTTACTGTAACTGTAAATCTCTTGCTAATAAAATTAACTGGAAAATATAGTAATAATCCGTTAATTCATCAATACTGTATTTTCAATTATAATATTTAAAGATATTATTTTTCGTTTGAAAATTTATCTTATTATATTTCTTATAACTAATTCGAAGTAAAAATAATTTTATTATTACAGTATTATTATTATTCCCAATTGTTTAGAACTGCTCTATTAATAATCTTTTATTTGTTCTTCTAAAAAAGAAGACTGAACCAAACAACATATAATATGGTATTTGACAGAACCAACGCACAATTGATTAATTTACTTATTAATAGGCCTATATATTCCAATTTCGTTTAATTAGCAATTCCAATTGCTAATAAACATTATTTGGTTTTTACAATGATATCCAATTAGACTGTAATGTAGCACTCCACTTCAGTCATCAATCTCTTAAAACAGATGCACATACCGTTACTATAAGAAATGTCGGAAGGAATTTTTGCGATTATGGTAAGAGATCGATGACTGAAGCGGAGTGTTACACATACTCGAAACGCATTATACAATTATCTACAAATACATTCTACAATCCTCATCGTAAAAACTAAATAAAGTCTTTTTATCTTATCACGCGTTGCTTCTGTCTTCTTTTTAAGAAAAAATAAGCTGAATGGTTAAATTTCACTCATTGACAAAAATGTCTTGCACCCAGATAGACTTCTCCGATTATGAAAAGCTAGACCTATCCAGATCTCTAAGACAAATATGCAAATGATTGCAGTTGTGATCCGATTGTACTCCATTTAATGCTACCAATAGTGTCTCAAACTCTTTACCTCGGTATCTTATAAGGCTAGCAGAAATTTACTGTGTTTTCGTGTTTAGATTTTTGAACGCCAGTCATGCCTGTACGATGCAGATGAAAGCCATCACGCACACCTGGCAGAGTTTGAGACAGATCTCATCATCGGTTCGAAGCAAGCAGAATGATCATTCCGCCGAAATTCCCGTCTTTTAGGCTCTTCTAACGTTACGCGTCCTTACATCAAGACAACAAAATCGTCGAGATTGTTTGGAATAGTATCTTTACAGAGAAGCAGTCTGTTACAGATCGTCAGCGTATCGGTGCTTGGTCTGGGTTAGCTAATTCAGTCGTCCCCAGCCCCCGGGCCGCGAACCGGTACCGGCCCGTGGATCAAATGGTACCGGGCCGCCCAAGGAACATTAAATTACAGTACTGGTATTTCCATTTTATTTACTGTGGTGTATTTCTCTCGGGTTTGTGCGACTTTTAATGGACGACGGAACAGAATAAACTGGACATAAGAAACACAATCCGGGTGTTATTGTCTCCTATTATCCCCAGATGGGACCGTCTTGTTGCAAAGAAACAAGCTCAGGGTTCTCATTGATTTAACGTTCTAGTGAATTAAAATGTTAATCACATTATATTCATTTTTTGGTGTAACTATATTTTATTTTGAAGGCATGTTTAAATACAATTAAATTAAATCAATCTAAAATATAAACAATCAACGTCCCCCCTCAGTGGGCCGCGGTAAAATATCAAACGTTGACCGGTCCGCGGCGATAAAAAGGTTGGGGACCGCTGCTCTAATTGATGGCTTTACAAAGTACAAAGATTTCTTTAATAATTGTATCGTCGTTCCATAGGAAATTGTTCATTCCTGTGATATTGTAATCACTTACTGATCGTCGTTACGTTTGCACTAATTAAGTTTTATTCTATTTTAATTTTTCCTTCTTAGTGCATAACTTTTTTATCAATGAGTGTGTTTTGCTTTATTATAAAACGAACTTTACCATTTTTATTTATTGCTATAGAGAAGATATCAGAGAATGAACTAAATTGTGTTCGACACCAGAATCCAGTCCTTGTATTTACGTTGTTCCAGATGTTGGAATATTTTTTATATGATGGATTTTTACCTGGAAAAAAGTCTGTGTTAAATATTACACGTTAAAATATTTCGTAATAGTAAATTGCTTACTTAATTCTGTGCCTAAAAATGTTGCTTTCCTGTTATTCCCATTGGTAAAATATATCGATTGATTATCAGTGGCTAAAATTCGGCACTCTTGTTCGTGTTCTTCGTTTCCATTATTCAGATAATTATGATGAAGACTTATGACATCATGTACTTTTTCTTTGAAAAAGTTATTTAATTTATGAATTATGTTTCGATTATTAATATTAACTATTGCAAGTAATAATAATTAAAAGAAAAAGTTATCTATTATTAAGCATTTGTAACCATTTAGTTTTTGCAAATGTCTTATTGGATTAATTCGCTATAACCAATACTCAAACTCATTTTTTTTATTCAGTATAAGAGTGTAAATTCTGAGAAAAAATAAATATCTTGCTATATTTTCTTTTTTCGATTTCGTATTTGGCAGCAATATTCGATAAATTTTAAAGCACATTACGATCTGTGTATATAAAACTTGACGTTATTTTGACTATTCTAGCGGAAATAATGAATCGTTTCCAATTTCATTCAACTACTATAATTTCGAATTATTGTGTGAATACTGACAAAGTTTAACATATTAATATTAAGCAGTTTACTTTTTATATGATTTATTCCTTTATCAATAGCTAATAAACAGAATGCATATTAGTTAGTTTATCTAGGAGTGGAGTAAGAAAAAACATCTACCGGAAGTTAACATATTCAAAAGTGATGTATTGTACCTGTACAGTACATTATCAACTCTTGTCCGTGCATACCGTAATGCCTCATACGAAGAATTTCATTCATTCCATTTAAACTCCGAATCGTACGACGTCCTAATCAATTTTCCCATTATACTGTAATTAATGGCAAGTGAATTAATTCATTGCTAGACCTTAAACAATACTCATTTCGATAAAGTTAAAACAGTAAACACAGACAATTTAAGGTAAAAATTACACAATTAAATGCCTTAATAATAAATTAAAACACGAAAACAATAAATAAAATACGGAAATACTGAGTGATGAAATCAAACTTAATTTTATTGGTCGCACGCCATCAATTCGGGCATCTTTAACAGAGTACACGACAACTGGGGGACGGTGAACTGGACGATTCAAAGTGGGCGACAGAAACTTTAAAATTTTTGCACGCATAACAAATAGTAAGTATACGATTTGGCGGATATTTTCATTTACAAAATTTTATATAACGAAGTCACTAAATTTTGAAAAAAAAATTGCCTTAGGAAAATTTCGTTTTACAGAAATTACACTTTTTAGTAAATAAAGTATTATTTTAACGTAATTTTTTTACAGTAAGTTATTTTCGCGAAATGATCGGCATTTCGGATTATCCGGGGAAGACCATGAAAACAAATACCATACCGAAATATCTGATATTTCTGTATGGTATTTGATTTCATGGTCTTCCCCGGATAATCCGAAATGCCGGACAATCCGCGAAAATACGGTACCTATGAGCATTAAAATTTCGTTTACATCGTCGTAAACGAAAGTTCTAATACTTTTTCTTGTACGTCTCGCATCGTCGGCTAATTTCAAAATTGATTTGCGATTTGTTATTATGGTTGATAAACTACTCATGGGAATTCTAAACTTTGCTACAGTTTTTAAGCCTTTATCAACTTCTCTCAACACACTAATTTTTCTAGTATTGCTTTAACACTATATTAACAGTTCTTCAAATTCCAACTGAATGAAATGACTTATTAAATTTTAAAAAAATGTCACTAACCTCAAAAATTATTCAAATTTATCGCCTTTCTAACATTTTCGACATTCGTTAATTGTAAATCGTTTATGTGCAATCAGAGATTTTCAACCAGTGTGCCACGAAAACTTTTCAAGGTTATTAAATAAATTATTTTCGACAGAAGCCCAAAGAACAATAAGGATACATATAAAAATTAAAACCTCTTTGATTATACGAGTTTTCATTGTTATAATAAATAAATGTATACATAGTGCAATAAAAATTATATATTCATAAGCAAAATTATATGTGCATAACGCCGGATTATTTCATTTAAAACGAAATTTTCTTTAAAATAAAAAAAAATGTATCTATAATTAGCCATACTTAGTTTTTCAATGAGATTAGTTTTATGTCCTAAGGATACAGCAACGTTTTTAATTGTCCATCTCTTTGAACACAAAGGTATACATGAAAATTACACATGACACTCTGTATATTCCTTCTTGGTCAAATGACCGCTACGTTTATAAACTATCGGCATTTAGGGCATTAATAAAAATAGCCTTCATGTATTGTTCCAACATATATGACAGGGTGAAAGAGCTAGATAGAATTTAAAACATTGCTGTATCCTTAGGATATAAAACTACTGTAATTGAAAAATTGATAATAAGTTATACGTAAAATAGAAAGGAAATGGTAACAAGAAGAACAAAATAACTAAGTTTACGTATAACAAGAACATGATCGGTTTTGTGATCAGTGGTAGAATGTGAGGTAGCTGGCATTACAAAACCGGCACACTCAACAGCATTAGCGATGAATTTGGAAAAAGTTGAAATTTATAGAAGTAACCTTTTGGGCATATGTATAGGCCTAAACTATAAGGATGTCACTATATTACTCACAGCGTAGAAATGTATGGTTGAAAAAAACTTATTAGAGAATCGTGTATAATGTCCATACAATCAAAAACTGATATTGTAAATTTAATTTTTTTTTCTTTTTATCTATTTTATTATTTTGTTGTTTTAAATTGTCCGTATTTAGTTCAAAGTATTTTAACTTGGAAATAGCGAGACATTAGACAGATTTCTAAAGGAAATTATCATCCCACTTTTAAATGTGAATTAAGACTTAATGTTAATTACTATTTTTATGTAAATGAAAATTATTCATTTAAATAACTATTGTTGTAATCTGCTGCTATTTTAAAAAACGACAATAGTCTACTGTTTTATTTAATTCACAAAAAATACATACAAAAGAATTCGGTTAATTGGCAAGTAATATGGCTATAGAATGTTTACAAACGCCACTTTAAATTACGTGATTTTTCCGCTTAAATTAAAAAAAATCGCCTGGTGACTTAATATAATAATACAAATTTAAAAAAATTTGAAGAAATTTGAATTTTAAGTCTAACCTAACAATTGAATTTATCCTACATGTTAATACGTTCAAATCCGGTTTATATCATAATTTACCAAACATTTCATGTTATCGATTCTGATTAATTTAAATAGCTGTGAGTCTGTCTTATTCTTCATTGTTAAATATATGGGAAACCGTAACCATTGTTAATAAATGCGTACCCGTATTCTACACACAAAAACTAATGCCCAATAAACAGACCATAAAATGCATAGAGAAGCAGTTAGAGCCTAGTTTATTTTCGTGCCTAAGGAAAGATTGTAGCAAGGAAGCAGCTTGATCAGAAATTTCTTGAACGGTGAATAGAAAAGGGCGAACCTCTCGACTAAGGCCAGATCGGACTAAGTTAGTTAATTTAAATTCTCTTAATTTTTATTTTTTGGTGTCATTTAAAATCCCTTGTATACTCCGTGTCAGTAGCAACTACGGATCGAGAATACTGATACAAATTAGTATGGAAATTTACAGCATGGCAGTCAATGTTACGACTATGATTTGGTAAAATTCTGTATTTTCAGACTCGTTCAGTCCGAGTCGAGTCGACATTTTAGAGTTTATGTTTAAATACCATATATACAGATTCACATTTTTAAACTTATATATAGATATAAGTTATATATATAAATATATAAAATACGTTCAAACAAAGAAAAATCTGTATATTTTAAACAAAAACCGAATACGATATTTTTGTCTAGTTTAGTTATTGTTTATTTTCAACAAAAATTTCCTTCAAATAAAATTAAATAGAATTAACTTCACTTATCTTTATCCATTTTTTAATGTCACACTGTGGTTTTTTTAGAGGAGGAAAGTCATAAAATTATATATGCCTCTCACTTAAAAAGTTTTTTTAATCAACTTATATCTGAGTCTTAAAGAGTCTTAAACAACAACAAATTTATTTTATATAATTTGGGTTTTGAGATAAAACGTATTCGGATTATGTTTGCCTTCTAACTGATGTAAAGAGCCATTCACAGTAATGCAAAGAAAATACTCTGAACATCGAAATAAGTTCTGAGACGTAGTCTAATTATGAGCTAGACACCGAATAACTAGAAAAGTCCACGGCCAACTTAATATTAAAATTTATATATGGCATCTCTATGTAAAATTTTTCTGAGTATTCATCGACTGGCTCTGATTATTAAGAACTACAAGAAAAAAAATCTAAGGACAACATTTACTAAAAATAGAAATTCGATTCAAACAATAAAATTTAATCATTACAAAAAAATCTTTAAGAAATATTGATTAAAATTGACAGGAAACGATAATTGTAGAATATATAAACTATTTATATTAATTCTTTTGGTAATTTCTAAATATGAGATATATATTTAAAACTTAAATTTATGTATTGTTATTACATGTAAATTATAATCTTTAAAATATTTACCTGATATTCGGGGATTAGTAAAAACGAAATATTTGGTGGAAGGTGGATTTCTATAAAGAAAATAAAGTATTTATACAGAGAAAATTGCAATATTTATTATATTTTATTTAGTTTATTTTTAATAATAAAAAATTGTTTACACACATTCTTATAAAATTAATTTTTACAAAAAGTATGTATAAATAATATACGACCGAACAACGTAACTGTGTTTTAGTTATGTATTTGCAATTACTTTATTGTATAATCATAAATATATTTTTCGATCTACAAACCCACGAATTAAAAATAAAACTATGAATTCACTCGTATATCAAAACTAAAAATTAACACATTAAATTTTAAAATTTACTTTATTTTCTGAAATTTATACTTGCCGTTATAGGTAATTTTAGTGTAACAACAAAAATACTGAAGTCAATTTTTTATTGTTTCTTTTACAAGTTTATGTGACGATTTCAACGGTGGCTTTTTTTCATAAAAATTTAGGATATTAAGAAAATAAAAATAAGATCTTTTAACCGTATTTTTATTTTATTAATACCCTAATTTTTTTTATTTGAAGGAAACCATGTCTACTGGCAGAAGTTATAGACTCTCCCAGAACTATTTCTGTTAATTTCTGTATCCTTGTCTACTTGGACTTTGTTTAGTAATACGAATTATTATACTGGTGTGGTTTTCGATTGGCAAATAGAAGAGATTTTAGTCAAAAAGACGAAACAAAATTTGTTTTATTTTTGCCTGAAATTCAGATGAAAATAACGGTCTGCGTATCAACCTTGTGTTTGTGGTCAATCTGTGTGTTGGTTCTCATTCTCACACTGTGTAGTTTTAAGATTTTATGGTTGTTCGAACCCTTTTAATTTCACCCTTTTTAAAAATAGGTTTTTAAACTCAATTCTATATCGGTTTATTTGTTTATTTAACTTTTTAAATCTTGTCAATTGTACTTTTATCCATATACAGGTTTTTCAATATATGCAGTTTAATGGCCCAATTTTAATAACAATGTGTGTTAAATAATGGAACAATATCTGTAAAAAGATGACTGAAGAGAGGTTAACAAAAACTAACCAAACAAAAAATAATTCATTTCCCTTAGGTAAATTTCTTACTTAAAAAATAAACTGCTTAATAAAGCATTTAAAAATTTAACTAAAAAAATTGAATTTATACGAACATTTTGCTTTGAATCCTTTGTCTGAATGTTGGTTTAAATTCTACTCTATTTCCGTTTACTTCTTTGAATCTGATTTGTTGAGCAGAAGAATAATTCCACGTTGAAATGCGAAGATCGTGTATTGCTGATTTGCAGATGTAAGAATTCTGAAATAAAACAATTATATGAAATAATATTTCATAAATTACAACTTATTTCGTTAATTTTCGAATAGTAGAATATATTACCAATATATAATGAATAAACTCAGGATAAAATTAATTTTATTCTTGTAGCACGAGTGCAAATGAAGTAACGTTACAGAGCCACAAGTCGTCACACAAAATCCAAAACGTTTATTTATGCAGTTTATAAAAAAACTCGTAATAAAATAAAATCTTGTATCGGGTTTCTGTCCGCGTCTCTATAGCTATCTTCCCCCCCTGCAACAACTAAAACATTCGGCGAAAGGACGACCGACATTACACATCTCTTCTTCTGTTTACTTGTATGTAAACAAAAGAGAAAATGTTCATTCTCAAGTAAAGAGACAATCCTGATGCTGGGAGACAATCTTTCGATGACCTCTTACATTTCTTCTTTTTAACCAGTTTTTATTGGTTTTAAAGTTTTAATGTTTTTCTACTATATTAGTCAACTTTTTATTCGTTTTAACCAAAATATTTTTATTTTACAGGTATACCTGTTATTATTTTTAACATTTTATTATATTTTATTTATTTATTTTTAAATTTATTCCAGTTTTACTTGTTCTAACCAACGGTTTTAATAATTAGTAATTTCAGTTGTCATTATAATTATTTTTGAAAACTTTTTGAGCGTTAATTCTGTAATTTCTTATATAGTTTTACCGATATACATAATAAAATAAGGACTGAAGAGGGGCACATAGCCCGAAATGCTTATCCATTGTAAATTATACAAAATAAAAATCTATTTTTTTCATCAAGAGGAGTGTTCCTGTATCATTTGTTCTCAATAGCAACTTTTTGCTAAGTTCTAAAGAACATACCGAATACATATTTGTTGCTAAATTTATTGGAATTACTGTATTAGAGTATAAGACTACAATTGACGAACTGCGCTGTTTCGAACCGCTAGCTCTTTTTCTGCCATCGTGTGACATCACACTGAAAAAGGTTGACTATTGATACTGGTTTTATTCGAATAACAGCCGACATCAAATAGTTTCTGCAAGTACTATCCGGAGATTTCCGAAAACTTCAAGAAACTATGTAAAATTAATAAACCAACGTGTCGTATGTATTTATTTAACTAACGAATTTTAATGAAAAGTGAAATATATAAGATGTACAATATATAGTTAATTAAGTGTATTTTTAAATTATCAGCATTATTTTATTACTGGTAAATAAATAGTAACAGTTGTAAAATACCAGTTGTATTACAAGTATAATTTCTATTAAATATCGAACCATTTCAATAATGGACACCAAATGGATATGTCGTATACGCAAATTAAATTAATTAACGCCCTGGAATAGTAACCGCAGCGAAAATCTGCGCTTTAAAAAGTAGCAGAAGCTATCATTGCAATAAAATCGGCATTGAGAGTTCTCCCGAAGTGACCGATGGAAACTCATCAATAGCCGGTCTGGTTAACTGGTTTACATGTAGTGACGTCATCGATGAGTTCGTTTAGGAAAACCATTCATTAAGTCCAGCGTGCCTCGGAGTTGTCGAGCTCGATGCTCAATTGATCATACGTTACGAATAATCTCTTACGCACTGTAGTCTCTAGGAACACTTAAGGAAAAAGCGTTATGAGGTATCGTAATATTTCTCTACAAAATTTTCTTAAATTTTCTTAACTGTTACTTCCATTACAAAATTAATGGAAGTAACAGTTAATAGTGTTGGAGATGTGAGAATATTTTATTTGTTTTAAAAAATATTCCATACCGTTAAACCTAATATACTTACTTTGTGATAGAAAACAGTTCCATATACTTCTCCACTATTGTTTAAGCAGTTATTTGGACNTTTTTGAAAACTTTTTAAGCGTTAATTCTGTAATTTTTTATACTGTATAGTTTTACCGATATACGTAATAAAATAAGGACTGAAGAGGGGCACATAGCCCGAAATGCTTATCCATTGCAAATTATACAAAATAAAAATCTATTTTTCCATCAAGGGGAGTGTTCCTGTATCATTTGTTCTCAATTGCAACTTTTTGCTAAATTCTAAAGAACATTCAACTGAATACATGTTTGTTGCAAAATTTATTGGTATTAATAAACAGTAACAGTTGTAAGATACCAGTTGTATTAAAAGTATAATTTGTATTAAATATCGAACCATTCCAAGTAAATATTTAAATACTTTATTAATAACGGATATCAAATGGATATGCCGTATACGAAAATTAAATTAATTAACGCCCTGGAATAATAACCGCAGAGAAAATAAGCGATTTAAGAAGTAACAGAAGCTATCATTGTAATAAAATCGGCATTGAGAGTTCACCCGAAGTGACCGATGGAAACTCATCAATAGCCGGTCTGGTTAACTGGTTTACATGTAGTGACGTCATCGATGAGTTTGTTTAGGAAAACCATCCATTAAGTCCAGCGTGTCTCGGAGTTGTCGAGCTCGATGCTCAACTGATGATACGTTGCGAATCATCTCTTACACACTGTAGTCTCTAGGAACACTTAAGGAGAAAGCGTTATGAGTTATCGTAATATTTCTCTACAAAATTTTCTTAAACTTCTTAAATTTTTTTAACAGTTACTTCCATTGTAATGGAAGTAACTGTTAATAGTGTTGGAGATGCGAGAATGTTTTATTTGTTTTAAAAAATAATCCATACCGTTAAACCTAATATACTTACTTTGTGATAGAAAACAGTTCCATATACTTCTCCACTTTTGTGTAAGCAGTTATTTGGACAAAATCCTCTGAAAAACAATTTAAAATTTTATATATGTTTTAACAGAATTGAATTTATGTATAAATTCAAAAATTATCATCCCTATTATTTTAATATAAGTTAATACACAATCCGAAGTAAAAAAATTTATAATATCACAAAGCAAATGACTTCGGATAAGTTTTAACAACAAAACAATTTATGTGAATGACAAAAATGTAAGAAAGAACTGAAAAAAATAGAACACAATACAAATATTAGCATTTATCTTTCGCTCAAATGCGAAAAAAGTACGAGTGATTTGAAACTAACGTAAATTTTATATAGTTTCTGTAAAGTGTTTCAGCGGTATTGGAAATTCGTATGATTCGCTTAAGCTTCATAACTCTTGTGCCTTTTGTCGAAAATATCTGAAATTTTGTAGACAGGTTTCTATGTTAAACGGCGATATTTCCGAAAACTTTTAGGAAAATACTACCTTTGGTTTGGGAGATATTAAAGGTGTGATGCTCCAAGTTAACCTACCGAACCGATAGTCCGATTTTTCGGAAAATTTCTACAAATATTTCCTCTTAATATACAAACCTTCCTAAGAAATTTTAGAAATTTTAGACATAAGGCACACGAGCTATTACGCTTCAAAGTAGCACACGTTAACATCCATACATTAAAAAGCTCCCAACTTTTGCATTTCTCGATGTTTCCAAAACATCTTTACACGACGATGAGGTGGGGGTAATATTTTTAAAAGAGTTACATTAACCTTATTTTTTCCGACTAATCTTTCATATTACTAATTTTATATACTTTGCTACCATTATTTGAGAGGAAAATAGATAACGAATGCGACAAAGGACAGCAATTACGTTGTCAGCTATTTTTTCTCAATTCGTCATATAGCGAATATAATGCCAAGGTACTTAGGAGTAGTTAAATGAAAGGAATTTTAACAAAATTACAACAGACCATTAGAACATCGTTATACTATATCATTAAGAAACCGGATTTTTATGTAAAATCATAATTTTTTCTTGAAAGATATTCCTCGTAACATGCATAAAAAGCAAATTTTGAATGATATAAAACCCCTTAATTAATGCGTTATTAAAGCATATAAAAGTATATTTGAAAAGTTATAAGACATTTCTCACATTTTCTCCATAGTAACATCATTTTGAAATAAACTGGATCAAAAATACAGAAAATATTTTTAAATAATAGTTTGTGGATGACCTTAAATTTAAATTCGAAACGAGAACTCCTCAATCAGTTCGCTGTTTCTACTGTACTTACAATTTGCATTATTATTAGTACATATTTATAGTTGCTGTTAATATACTAGTAAAGTTTGTTTTTTGTTTCACATTTTAGACAGATTTCTTGAGTTTATATTATGGTTAAACCAAAAGTAAGCTTAGTAGCTAAATGTAAGGCAAATGTGGAGAGTTCGGATTAATATATTTCCCACAAATAATGACGTTCCTCTATGTCGATCCCATAATGATGCCATTACGTGCGAGAAACTCACACGTTACTCAGCACATTTGTACAGCTTCTCACCCGGCTGCGTAACACTAAAAGATAAGCAAATAATTTGAAATGCCGACAACTATTAACCGGGACCATCAAAGTCTTCATTTCTAAGAGATTTATGTGCCGATATGATCAGTGCTAGTGTCCCCTCTCATAAACTAAATAACAAAGAATTTAAAGCATTCTTAGAGAAATACTGTGGTGAGAAATACTGTGGGAACAAATACCTGATTAATCGATTTTAAGAAAGGATTATTTACCANTTTAAACTCAATTCTATATCGGTTTATTTGTTTATTTAACTTTTTAAATCTTGTCAATTGTACTTTTATCCATATACAGGTTTTTCAATATATGCAGTTTAATGGCCCAATTTTAATAACAATGTGTGTTAAATAATCGAACAATATCTGTAAAAAGATGACTGAAGAGAGGTTAACAAAAACTAACCAAACAAAAAATAATTCATTTCCCTTAGGTAAATTTCTTACTTAAAAAATAAACTGCTTAATAAAGCATTTAAAAATTTAACTAAAAAAATTGAATTTATACGAACATTTTGCTTTGAATCCTTTGTCTGAATGTTGGTTTAAATTCTACTCTATTTCCGTTTACTTCTTTGAATCTGATTTGTTGAGCAGAAGAATAATTCCACGTTGAAATGCGAAGATCGTGTACTGCTGATTTGCAGATGTAAGAATTCTGAAATAAAACAATTATATGAAATAATATTTCATAAATTACAACTTATTTCGTTAATTTTCGAATAGTAGAATATATTACCAATATATAATGAATAAACTCAGGATAAAATTAATTTTATTCTTGTAGCACGAGTGCAAATGAAGTAACGTTATTGAGCCACAAGTCGTCAAACAACATCCAAAACGTTTATTTATGCAGTTTATAAAAAAACTCGTAATAAAATAAAATCTTGTATCGGGTTTCTGTCCGCGTCTCTATAGCTATCTTCCCCCCTCCAACAACTAAAACATTCGGCGAAAGGACGACCGACATTACACATCTCTTCTTCTGTTTACTTGTATGTAAACAAAAGAGAAAATGTTCATTCTCAAGTAAACAGACAATCCTGATGCTGGGCGACAATCTTTCGATGATCTCTTACATTTCTTCTTTTTAACCAGTTTTCATTGGTTTTAAAGTTTTAATGTTTTTCTACTATATTAGTCAACTTTTTATTCGTTTTAACCAAAATATTTTTAATTTTACAGGTATACCTGTTATTATTTCTAACATTTTATTATATTTTATTTATTTATTTTTAAATTTATTCCAGTTTTATTTTTACTTGTTCTAACCAACGGTTTTAATAATTAGTAATTTCAGTTGTCATTATAATTATTTTTGAAAACTTTTTGAGCGTTAATTCTGTAATTTCTTATATAGTTTTACCGATATACATAATAAAATAAGGACTGAAGAGGGGCACATAGCCCGAAATGCTTATCCATTGTAAATTATACAAAATAAAAATCTATTTTTTTCATCAAGAGGAGTGTTCCTGTATCATTTGTTCTCAATAGCAACTTTTTGCTAAGTTCTAAAGAACATACCGAATACATATTTGTTGCTAAATTTATTGGAATTACTGTATTAGAGTATAAGACTACAATTGACGAACTGCGCTGTTTCGAACCGCTAGCTCTTTTTCTGCCATCGTGTGACATCACACTGAAAAAGGTTGACTATTGATACTGGTTTTATTCGAATAACAGCCGACATCAAATAGTTTCTGCAAGTACTATCCGGAGATTTCCGAAAACTTCAAGAAACTATGTAAAATTAATAAACCAACGTGTCGTATGTATTTATTTAACTAACGAATTTTAATGAAAAGTGAAATATATAAGATGTACAATATATAGTTAATTAAGTGTATTTTTAAATTATCAGCATTATTTTATTACTGGTAAATAAATAGTAACAGTTGTAAAATACCAGTTGTATTACAAGTATAATTTCTATTAAATATCGAACCATTTCAATAATGGACACCAAATGGATATGTCGTATACGCAAATTAAATTAATTAACGCCCTGGAATAGTAACCGCAGCGAAAATCTGCGCTTTAAAAAGTAGCAGAAGCTATCATTGCAATAAAATCGGCATTGAGAGTTCTCCCGAAGTGACCGATGGAAACTCATCAATAGCCGGTCTGGTTAACTGGTTTACATGTAGTGACGTCATCGATGAGTTCGTTTAGGAAAACCATTCATTAAGTCCAGCGTGCCTCGGAGTTGTCGAGCTCGATGCTCAATTGATCATACGTTACGAATAATCTCTTACGCACTGTAGTCTCTAGGAACACTTAAGGAAAAAGCGTTATGAGGTATCGTAATATTTCTCTACAAAATTTTCTTAAATTTTCTTAACTGTTACTTCCATTACAAAATTAATGGAAGTAACAGTTAATAGTGTTGGAGATGTGAGAATATTTTATTTGTTTTAAAAAATATTCCATACCGTTAAACCTAATATACTTACTTTGTGATAGAAAACAGTTCCATATACTTCTCCACTATTGTTTAAGCAGTTATTTGGACAAAATCCACTGAAAAACAATTTATAATTTTATATATGTTTTAACAGAATTGAATTTATGTATAAATTCAATAATTATCAAACCTATTATTTTAATATAAGTTAATACACAATCCGAAGTAAAAAAATTTATAATATCACAAAGCAAATGATTTCGGATAAGTTTTAACAGCAAAACAATTTATGTGAATGAAAAAAATGTAACAAAGAACTGAAAAAATAAAAATAAAAATAAAACACAATACAAAAATTAGCATTTATCTTTCGCTCAAATGCGAAAAAAACGAGTGATTTGAAACTAACGTAAATTTTATAGTTTCTGTAAAGTGTTTCAGTGGTATTGGAAATTCGTATGATTCGCTTAAGCTTCATAACTCTTGTGCCTTTTGTCGAAAATATCTGAAATTTTGTAGACAGGTTTCTATATTAAACGGCGATGTTTCTGAAAACTTTTAGGAAAATACTACCTTTGGTTTGGGAGATATTAAAGGTGTGATGCTCCAAGTTGATGTACCGAACCCATAGCCCGATTTTTCGGATAATTTCTACAAATATTTCCTCTTAATATATAAACTTCCCTAAGAAATTTCAGAAATTTTCGACATAAGTCACACGAGTTATTTACGCTTCAAAGTGGCATACGTTAACATCCATACATACAAAAAAGCTCCCAACTTTCGCATTTCTCGACTTTCCAACACATTTTACACGACGATGATGTGGGGGTAATATTTTTAAAACAGTTACATTAACCTCATTTTTCCCGAGTAATCTTTCGTATTACTAATTTTATATACTTTGCTACCATTATTTGAGAGGAAAATAGATAACGAATGCGACAAAGGACAGCAATTTCGTTGTCAGCTATTTTTTCTGAATTCGTCATATAGCAAATATAATGCCGAGATACTTATTAGTAGTTAAATGAAAGGAATTTTAACAAAATTACAACAGACCATTAGAACATCGTTATACTATATCATTAAGAAACCGGATTTTTATGTAAAATCATAATTTTTTCTTTGAACGATATTCCTCGTAACATGCATAAAAAGCAAATTTTGAATGATATAAAACCCCTTAATTAATGCGTTATTAAAGCATATAAAAGTATATTTGAAAAGTTATAAGACATTTCTCACATTTTCTCCATAGTAACATCATTTTGAAATAAACTGGATCAAAAATACAGAAAATATTTTTAAATAATAGTTTGTGGATGACCTTAAATTTAAATTCGAAACGAGAACTCCTCAATCAGTTCGCTGTTTCTACTGTACTTACAATTTGCATTATTATTAGTACATATTTATAGTTGCTGTTAATATACTAGTAAAGTTTGTTTTTTGTTTCACATTTTAGACAGATTTCTTGAGTTTATATTATGGTTAAACCAAAAGTAAGCTTAGTAGCTAAATGTAAGGCAAATGTGGAGAGTTCGGATTAATATATTTCCCACAAATAATGACGTTCCTCTATGTCGATCCCATAATGATGCCATTACGTGCGAGAAACTCACACGTTACTCAGCACATTTGTACAGCTTCTCACCCGGCTGCGTAACACTAAAAGATAAGCAAATAATTTGAAATGCCGACAACTATTAACCGGGACCATCAAAGTCTTCATTTCTAAGAGATTTATGTGCCGATATGATCAGTGCTCGTGTCCCCTCTCATAAACTAAATAACAAAGAATTTAAAGCATTCTTAGAGAAATACTGTGGTGAGAAATACTGTGGGAACAAATACCTGATTAATCGATTTTAAGAAAGGATTATTTACCAGAGTATTGAGTCTGTTCAAGACAGCTCAAAGGTAAGACGTTTGCTTAGATGTCCACGAAACCAGATTTTATTGGAAAATGTGTAGTAAACGTCATTGTTGAAGCGCTAGATTTAGCATTTAATACTATAGTGGCGACAGATGAAAAAACGTTTCTAATTCAAACAGCATTTGTCCAGCAAACTGATCACTCGAACATTGACAAAACAGTTAATGACCCAATGCATATCTTATTGTCAGCGTAGATTCAATACTTTTTGTACGATACAACACCTTATATGATAAAAGCGAGAGAGGTGTTGAGTGTTTTTCTTATCGGAAAATGCTTCATTACATGCATAGATCACGCATTAAATCGTGTCTGTGAAAAATTACGTGAGTTTTCCAAACATTAATAATTAAATGTGAAATTAATAATCTCGAGCGTGAAAAAAGTTTTTGTGAAGGCGCATTCAACGTGACAAAAGTTTTTGTGAAGGCGCATTCAACGTGACAAAAGTTTTTGTGAAGGCGCATTCAACGTGACAGAAGTTTGTACGGCAATTGCCCGTATCTCGTTGCCTCCCGAAACTGTAATAACCAGATTGGGTACACGGATAAATATGTGTCTGTTATTATGCTGATAACTACGAAGGCATAAACAGAATTATTTCAAGCGTTATACAGGGAGCGTAGATGCTCAGAGTTGTTTTATAGAACTCTGGGTTATTAAACACGAATTAGCTTTCATCGAGCAAATTTTTAATTTTTTGAAAATGTTAATTGAGCATATCATTAGAACGATATGCTCAATTATTTTAAAACTAATAACTTGGTTTTAAAAAAAGTTTTTATATATGCTTATGTTATATAATTTGCAGTTTACTTAATTGACATAATAATGTAAAAATATGTGAAGTTGTGAAATTGTGAAATTGTTTGTTTGTTTTTGCTTTAGTTTTCATGATAGTAGCCTGTTTCGTGATAAAATATTTTTGGTCATCGAAACCGAGAGGCGATACTTCGAATGTCTCATAACTTCATATAATAGTTATGTTTAAAAACTGAAATAATTTTAAGTTACGATCCTAAATTGATATTGTCTTTAATTTTGAATATATTTGTATATTATATATATTGTATAATATATATATAATGTGTATAAACAGCGATTAAAATTTATTTTATTCCAATTTCCTTTTATTTTAAAGTTTAATTTTGTAAATAGGAAATTATCCGTATTTTTCATTATACTAAAAAGTGCGATGTCGAAAATAAAAACTTTCCTTAACTCAAGAAAACAATTAATCTGAAGACTAAATGAAGTTTTAAATGAAATGAAATTAAACTTGAATTTCGGAGAAAAACCATTAAAGAATAAAAATAAACTGTTCACAAAGATTATAAAATCACTGAAAAAAACACTAGATTTTCCACAATCGTTAAAAATAAATATGTAATTATTAGATAAATTCTTCACTATAAATTACAATTATAAAGTCGTTAATATGTAATTATTTCAATAAACTACAAAAACAAATTCATGATGACGAAATAGTTCTATAATTGACGAAGTAACAACTCGCAACAGACGTTTCCTTGTTTTATTGGGCTGCAATTTGAAAAAAATTGTAGACGTATAAATTCCCATTGTCCTTAATTTCGAGAACGGAGTTAGGTAGATAAAATCCGAGATCACATATGAAAACCATAGGGACAGGAGGCCCGATTGACGATACAGGAACTTCTAAGCAAAACGGAAATCACGTTATTTCAGTTTAAATCGTTTCCCCTGAAAGCAGTTAATAGTTGTCCGGCACGACTCTATTGCTAACGGAGAAGTATGAGCTACAGGGGCAAGACACTACGGTACTAATTTCAGATGGAGAGCATATACATTTTAAATTAAATAAATTAAAAATATGATAATAAATTGCAGCACGGCATTGTGACGATGTCACAATAAATAATTGTTCTTTCGGCTTCAATTTTCAAATTGAAACCTCTAAATTTCCACTGGCGTTTGTTTGTCTGTCCTTCGTTAATCTCATTAACGAAGTTATTGAGATGAAAATCGAGACCATATATGGAAAGTTTCGAGGCAGAAAGTCCAGTATCTATATACGAACTACCGGAACGGAAGTTCGTATATAGATATCTGTAACGGAAGTCACGTGATTTTAATTCAAAAACTTTCTCTAGTATGGAGTCAGTTGATATCAGATGACTCAGTTGTTATCAGATGTGTAACGTGCAGGAGGAAGACACTACTAAATCGAGAGCATATGTTTTAAATTAAATAAATTAAAATATGAATAAAATAGTNCGACTAATCTTTCATATTACTAATTTTATATACTTTGCTACCATTATTTGAGAGGAAAATAGATAACGAATGCGACAAAGGACAGCAATTACGTTGTCAGCTATTTTTTCTCAATTCGTCATATAGCAAATATAATGCCGAGATACTTATTAGTAGTTAAATGAAAGGAATTTTAACAAAATTACAACAGACCATTAGAACATCGTTATACTATATCATTAAGAAATTGGATTTTTATGTAAAATCATAATTTTTTCTTTGAACGATATTCCTCGTAACATGCATAAAAAACAAATATTGGATGATATAAAACCCCTTAATTAAGGAGTTATTAAAGCATATAAAAGTATATTTGAAAAGTTATAAGACATTTCTCACATTTTCTCCATAGTAACATCATTCTGAAATAAACTGGATCAAAAATACAGAAAATATTTTTTAAAAAATAGTTTGTGGATGACCTTAAATTTAAATTCGAAACGAGAACTCCTCAATCAGTTCGCTGTTTCTACTGTACTTACAATGTGCATTGAAATTGAAATTAGTACATATTTATTGTTACTGTTACAATAGTATGTACTATGCTATATACTAGTAAAGTTTGTTTTTTGTTTCACATTTTAGACAGATTTCTTGAGTTTATATTGCGGTTAAACCAAACGCAAGCTTAGGATCTAAATGTAAGGCAAATGTGGAGAGTTCGGATTAATATATTTTCCACAAATAATGAGGTTCCTCTATGTCGATCCTATAATGAGGCCATTACGTGCGAGAAACTCACACGTTACTCAGTACATTTGTACAGCTTCTCACCCGGCTGCGTAACACCGAAAGGTAAGCAAATAATTTGAAATGCCGACAACAATTAACCGGGACCATCAAAGTCTTCATTTCTAAGAGATTTATGTGCCGATATGATTAGTGCTAGTGTCCCCTCTCATAAACTAAAGAACAAAGAATTTAAAGCATTCCTAGAGAAATACTGTGGGAACAAATACCTGATTAATCGATTTTAAGAAAGGATTACTTACCAGAATATTGAGTCTGTTCAAGACAGCTCAAAGGTAAGACGTTTGCTTAGATGACCACGAAACCAGATTTTATTGGAAAATGTGTAGTAAACGTCATTGTTGGAGCGCTAGATTTAGCATTTAATACTAAGGTGGCGACAGATGAAAAAACGTTTCTAATTCAAACAGCATTTGTCCAGCAAACTGATCACTCGATCATTGACAAAATAGTTAATGACCCAATGCATATCTTATTGTCAGCGGGGATTCAATACTTTTTGTACGATACAGCACCTTATATGATAAAAGCGAGAGAGGTGTTGAGTGTTTTTCTTATCGGAAAATGCTTCACATTATATGCATAGATCACGCATTAAATCGTGTCTGTGAAAAATTATGCGAGTTTTCCAAACATTAGTAATTAAATGTGAAATTAATAATCTCGAGCGTGAAAAAAAGTTTTTGTGAAGGCGCATTCAACATGATAAAAGTTGGTACAACAACTGCTCGTATCTCGTTGCCTCCCGAACTTGTAATAACCAGATTGGGTACATGGATAAATGCGTGTCTGTTATAATATTATGCTGATAACTACGAACTCATAAAGAGAATTATTTCAAGCGTTATGCAGTGAGCGTAGATGCCCAGAGATGTTTTAGAGAAAGAGCTATTAAACACGAATTAGCTTTCATCGAGCAAATTTTTATTTTCTTGAAAATGTTATAACAATGGAAGAAAGGATGTCATTCTGTACTGCTGTCAGTTTAATTGAAAGCGTAAAAGAGACATGGCGGAATTCAAGGAGCAGTAGCTAAAAAGATACACGAAAAATTGAATTTGCTCTAAATAAAAATAAAGGTTGGAAAGATATGGGGCTTGCCAAAATCTTAAGAAATGAAAAAGGAGACTTGGCTATTTCTCTTTCACCTACGGAAGTAGCTTCATTTCTTTTTGCTCCTGTTACTTCTTGTGACGTGGAAAAAAGTTTCTTTTTCCGCGATGCTGTACTATTGTGCAGAAACAGAGCAAACTGAGCTATTAAAGCAATATTTTGGTACGCATTGCAACCAGAGAAAATTATATTTTATGTAATTGATTTTGTAACTAAACCAATATGAGGGAAAAAATTAATCAAAACACATTTCAGCTTATCAATTTTTTGGAGAATATTTTCACGGTTCTAGGGAATATTTTAAGCTCGTATTTTCGATTTTTAACAGCATAATTAGCCTATCTGGGCCTTAATCATTGGCATTATACATAAAATAACAAAATATCATTAGAATGATATGCTCAATTATTTTAAAACTAATAACTTGGTTTTAAAAAAAGTTTTTATATATGCTTATGTTATATAATTTGCAGTTTACTTAATTGACATAATAATGTAAAAATATGTGAAGTTGTGAAATTGTGAAATTGTTTGTTTGTTTTTGCTTTAGTTTTCATGATACTAGCCTGTTTCGTGATAAAATATTTTTGGTCATCAAAACCAAGAGGCGATACTTCGAATGTCTCATAACTACATATAATGATTATGTTTAAAAACTGAAATAATTTTAAGTTACTATCCTAAATTGATATTGTCTTTAATTTTGAATATATTTGGATATACCAAATATAAATGTGTATAAACAGCGATTGAAAATTCTTTATTCCAATTTCGTATGTGTTATCCCTTTTATTTTAAAGTTTAATTTTATAAATAGCAAATTATCCGAAATTTTCGTTATACTAAAAAGTGCGATCTAGAAAATAAAAACTTCCTTAAGTCAAGAAAACAATTAATCTGAAGACTAAAAGAAGTTTTAAATGAAATGAAATTAAACTTGAATTTCGGAGAAAAACCATTAAAGAATAAAAATAAACTATTTACAAAGATTATAAAATCATTGAAAACTTTCCACAATCGTTTAAAAGACTTTCCACAATCGTTAAAAATAAATATGTAATTATTAGATAAATTTTCCACTGTAAATTATAATTATAAAGTCGTTAGAATGTAATTACTTGTAAAATTTCAATAAACTACAAAAACAAATTCGTGACGACGAAATAGTTCTATAATTGACGAAGTAACAAATCGCAACAGACGTTTTCTTGTTATATTGTGCTGCAATTTGAAAAAATTGTAGACATATAAATTCCCACTGTTCTTAATTTTGAGAACGGAGTTAGATAAATAAAATCCGAGATCACATATGAAAACCATAGGGACAGAAAGCCCAATTGACGATACAGGAACTTCTAAGCAAAACGGAAGTCACGTTATTTCAATTTAAAACGTTTCCGTGAAGGCAGTTATTAGATGTCCGGCACGACTCTATTGCTAACGGAGAAGTATGATGTACAGGGGCAAGACACTACGGTACTAATTTCAGATGGAGAGCATATATATTTTAAATTAAATTAATTAAAAATATGATAATAAATTGCAGCACGGCATTGTGACGATGTCACAATAAATAATTGATCGTTCGTTTGTTTTTATTTTGTGGAAGTTCCCATTAGTCGACTTCTTTATAAATTTGTATTTTTATAGTTTATTGATATTTTAGAACTGAAAATCGACAAGTTCTTTTTACAAGTATTTATACAATATTCGTAATTTGTACTATTACGTAATTATATGATTTTATCTTACCTGCATCCTTCCGTACAATCATAATCTCTGAATTTTTTGAAACAATGGATGTCTCGAATAATCATTTCTAGAAAAAAAAATAGTGTAAAGTTATAAAAGGTTTAAATCAAGTTTATAACTTAAATATTGTATAGATTATTGTATGCTTGTTATTTACGAAATTACATTAAATAATTTCGTTCACATTACTAATAAAATGACAGCACGATTTCACTTTTATATTATTACTTTATAGTTTAAAAACTAGTACTTTTATTAATCCGAACTGCCCATAATGTAATCGATCTTTCATAAAAACACTGTTGTTAAGCTTAATAAACTTAATTTTAAAAATATATTATTACTCATAAATTATTATTGGTGTAAATAACTTTTTTAAATCAATAATCGATTACAATATATAGTATGTATCTTCAATAATAGAGAATATATAGAAAACATACAAACAAGTTTTATATATTATACTATAATATAGAAAACTTACTTTTTCTATGTATAATACTCTAATAATGATTATTAGTGATTATCGCCCATAATTACTAGTGGTAATATAGAAAAATTTGCCCATTAGATATATATTGCTGTAGAAAATTCGCTCAAAAAAATTCGCCATTCGTAGAAAAATTACGACTCTTAGTGGAATTGAAGCAACGTAATTTCATTTATATCTCGATCACAATGGATTAAAATACATTTCGGGATTTATCGATTAACAAATTTTATTATCATTAAAGTTAGTCCTGTTGCAGGGGCTTGATTACATACAGTAGAGCCTCTATTATCCGACCCAATTGGGGACTAGGGTTGGTCGGATAATTGAAAAGTCGGATAACCGAAAAGTATGAAAAAATCCATTATTAGTGTAGTATATTATTATATCCCATGTAATTAGTATATTAGTATATCGCTATTAACCTACTTCGCGTTGAATTTTCATCGATGTTAAGCGTAACAAAATTTTTTAAAATAATAATCGTCGTTATTGTATCGTTAAAAATTAGAAAATTAAGCCTCTGGCTTCCTTTCATGGTCCATCCAGTGTTGCCAGCTAAAACACGTAAAAATAATATTACAGTAGCCAAGACATAGCCAAATATTGTAACGCCACATCACTAGCGGACAATTGAAATTTGCCGACTAGGACGGTCGGTTAACCGAGGTGACGGTTAATCGGGGGTCGGATAATCGAGGCTCTACTGTAATAAAATAAATATGTTACTATTGTTCCTATTTTAACAGTTTAAAAAAAAATACTGATTTGTTAAAAAGTTAATTATTTTAATACATTATAATTAGTAGGCAAACTATTTATTTTCATACACTCAAATAGCAAATGATCCAGAAAGAAATTCTGTTTCGCTCATCCATATACAATTTCGAATGAAAAATTATATACTCTAAAGCAGTGGTTCTCAACTGGGGGTATATGTACCCCTAGGGGTATGAGCATAAATCGAAGGAGTACATCTAACTTTCATTATAAAATGGTGTATGTTAATCAATTTGTTGTAAATTATTAACACAAGAAACAAGAAATGACAAAAACTTGCTTTAAAATATCCCAGTGTGAATACCGATTTCCCTTTTAACAATCTAAACAACTTGTTTATCCACTTGACTTGCCTGTCTATTTGTGCCGTTAGTGTCGAGTGAACCTGTAGTCTAGTAAAATTACAGTTTAACCAAGCATTAATTTTAGAATAGAATAACGAGGCCTGGATTGTACCCCCACCATGCAATGTGTATCAATGCATGTGCGCATTACTTGATATTTAGCAAATTTAGACGTTACATTTGTTACAAAAATTGAAAGATTCATGTATTGTTATGCATGTTATAAATTCGCAGCCATTACTTTCAAGGTCAGTACACAATTATAATCTCTATTTAACAATGTGGGAACCAAATTTTGAAAAAATTGCTGAAGATTTATCGCAAAAAATATCCCATTAAATTTTGTTAGAAATTATTGTAGAATAATTTAAATTTTCTATATTGTTAATTATAATTATTTATTTTCAGGAAATGTAATTTATGCAGGTATTGAAATGACTTCTGTGATTTTATATAATATACTTATCAAATAATAATAAATAAATGTATGTACCTAATTAAATTTATTATTATTTACATAAAATAAGTAATTCACTTTTAGTTATAGTTAGAGTTTTTTTATGGTGCTCAGTTATAAGGGCTGTATACATCTAACACAGTAATTATAAAATTTACATACAAAAATATAAGGGGTACTTGAGAAACAACTAATGAGTAAATGGGTACATTAACAAAAATGGTTGAGAACCACTGCTCTAAAGAAAGTTTATATTACAGTTATGAAGATTATTTAATCTAGACGCAATAGTGCAATTTATCTTTTAATAATAAAAAATGTAGTTGGAAACTGCATTTTTTATTGCTACATACCAAGGATGATATTTAGACTCGATTTTTCATTCGTGATTAAGTTGTATGGATTTTAAAATTGAAAAATCAATTAGTGCCTAACAGAAAGTCAGATTTATAAAATTCTAATAATGAGAATGAATTAATTCAGACAAAATATTTGAATATTTTTTTCTGACTATGTTGGCTCCTTTCTCTAACCGCCCGTCCTGGCAAAACTCACGATGGGTATGGTTTCTATTAAATTGATGGAATATGGTAACGCAAAACGTAAACGGTCTGCCAAGAGTGATGCCTCCCAGGAAGTCTCTATGGGATACTGGCCCCTATTTTAGATATTACACACATAAAGAAAAAACAGTGGAAACTCCACCTATCCAGCCTATGACCAACAAGGCCAGCTCGTTGGATGACGTGACTGCCTCAATTCAGCAAAATGAGAAGAGCGGTACCCTATATGACAGAGGAAAAGCATGCTGTTCGGTCAAAATGATCTCCCAAGATTTTTACATTTATGACTCGGAACTTAAAACATCAAAAAATGCAAAAAAAAATTGAGGTTTCTTTCATATACATAATTGTTTGTGTATGCATGGAAGCAGGCTTTGTTCATACAATTTGAAGCTTAATAACTCTTCTGTCTTTTATCGAAAATTCCCGAAACATTTTAGAGAGGTTTGTGTTTTGAGACATTAACTATTAAAATTTAATGGCACCAAAGGTCAATAGGTAAACAGAAACAATGACATCAAGAAAAAGATAAGGACTCGTTTGCTAAACAAAAACAAAATCTACTTCGGGCTCCAAACATACTAAAAGGCAGACTCCTTAGTAAAAGGACGAAACTAACTGCATATGAGTCGCTGATTAGATCTGCAATTCTGTATGAATGTGAAACATAGCCAATGATAAAGCAGGAGGAACTGCGACTACAGAGATTTAAAACAAAATATTAATGAAATTCTTTGGACCTGTGGAAGAATATGATGATAATGGTATCATGGTCAATGGAGACCAATAGGCCTATGAAGTAGAAGAACAAACCAGAAACTGCAAAGAACCAATGACAAGCCCATGATCACACAGGTGATTAGGGCCAGAAGATTACAGTGGCTAGGCCATGTTGTAAGGCTTCCTATAATAGCAACAGCTTCACCAGGACTCCGTTATGAGGGGAAAGGGAAAAGGCCAAGAGGCCGTCCCAGAAAAAGGTAAATAGATGGGGTCACCGAAAATCTTCAAGACCTCAGAATCGAAGATTGGCAGAGGCAGGCTATAGACCTAACGAGATGGAGAAGGATTGTGACTGCGGTAAGGGCCTCCAAGGCCCATAATGTCAGACGAAGAAAGAAAGGTCAGTAGGTATGGAGATATAGATGAGATCAAGTGTCATATCTCGAGTAGGAGTCGGAGTTAATGAAGATTATTTTTATTTGCATTTACAATTTTTTTTTTATAAAACTCATCTCTATCCTCAAAACTAGGCGAGGACTTTTCTGTTATTGACCTTTCTGTTCTATTGGCCGTTCTGATATAATCTATATATATATAGATTATATCAGAACGAATAATATATCATTCAACGAACAAGAATTAATTTATATTTATACAAATCTTTATTTTTTAATCGATTTAAATCAACGTTTGTGTATGAGTATTAGTTAGACCCTAGAATAGACACTAAGCCACTAATACATTACCCAAAAATATTCATTTAGTTTTATTTATTTATTAAATTCTGCCTACATCTGACTTGCAGCCTCTATGTGTTGGTAAAAAATTTTTAAAAATAATAAACTAAATTAAATTCATACAAAAAATAACATAAATTAGCTAAACAAATATTATATTCACTTAATCACTGCGACAATGATATATCTTGGAACATTATTAGAATTAAGAAAGTACTATTCAGAAATTAAAATACCCGAGTTCTTAGATGTAAAAATCAAATATTTATATAGTTTTCACAGTGTAACACTTTACGCTCGAGATTCAGTGACATATATAAGGAATTATGGCCGACTCGACGTTTTTAAAAACCTTCACATGTAATCCATCGTGGCCTGACATTAATGGGGAGCTTTTCATTGGACAATCTCTCATTGATCGCTTTGATTTGAAAGCAGAAGGGTTCAACCTAATCTCGTCAAATTAACTGATGTGATAACAAAATATTCTATAGTGAAACAGTAATGTTCTATAGTGTATTCAATTGAATGGCAAAAAAAGAGGGCTACCACAAGCACATATGTTGGTTAGGCAAAAAGAAAACGCTCATTTGACTCATGTTGACAGCATAATTTCTGCAATTTCGAAATGCCAAAGAAGATCCAGTTTTGTTTGACGTAAAAAGGAACATGATTAATGGAGCTTGTGGGCGAATTTTTCTATAGCAATAAATATCTAAAAAATAAAGAAACGTAAAACGAAAACAAAACGTTGGTTTTGAAAGAAAAAATATATAACTAGCAGACCCCGCCACGCGTTGTTGTGGCTCAAAATGTATCTATTATAAATGCATAACGCTTCCCCTGTGTAGGGGAAATTTTACGAAAAATTTCTTCTTAGTGTACATTCTCTTGACGTACCCTATTAAAACGCAATCAAAAACGCAAAAACCCGCATCTAAAATAATATAATAGAAGTCAAGTTCTTCACGGTAAGCCTTAATTCTGTCCCTCTCTCCGTGGGGGAATATCGAAAAATTCCTTCTTAGTGTACATTCTGTTGACGTGCCCTATTAAAACGCAATCAAAAACGCAAAAAACCGCATCTTAAATAGTATAAATAGAAGCAGAGTTCTTTACTGTAAGCCTTAATCCTGTCCATTTCCCCCCCAGTGCGGGAAATTTCGACACGTATATGATATAAAAACACGTGCGCATTCGAATGCAGCGTTGTGTCAAAATTTCAAAGGAATCGGTAGGAACAAACGAACATTACATTTTCATTTATATAAATAGATAGATGATGATCCACTTTAGTTCATTTTCACAGAAAAGCGTAATGCCTCGCAGAAAAACAAACTTAGGGCGTCGTACTCGTAGCGCCATTTGTTGGACATAAAAGCCTTAACCTAGATCAAGGGTGGGCAACCTTTTTTATAACATGTGCCAGAATAAATTTTACGTTTTTTCCGCGGGCCATAGTAGTTAATTGAAACCTTGTGACCTGTAAATTTTTAGTCTGCAAATATGAAATAAATAAATAAAAAGAAATTAATTACTACAGTCGACCCCCCTATAACACTGTTGATTATTCCGTTTTATATGAATTCCATGTTGTATGAGTCACTTAGATTTTACAAATGCGTGTGCCGGGCTGTGAACGGCTC
>NW_019385019.1:59686-80056 GCF_000671375.1 Centruroides sculpturatus | reverse complement strand
GTAGCGTGGCGCAGGGTCGGAGGAAAGTAGTTCGGCTGCTCATCCACTATTGGTCCAGACTCTATCAATCTTGTCGCGAAACGACGTTATAGGAGGTACGTTATACGAAAGTTTCTACAATTTTTTCGCTACGTTATAGAAATTGTCGTTATAGGAACGTACGTTATAGGGGGGTCGACTGTATAAGAGCTGCAAATCAGAGTGTAATGATTATGAGATTGGATTTCTCAAAATTATAATTTTGAATTAAAAATATTGTTTGTTCAATTAAAAGTTTATTAGTTCTGCTCCACCATGAAACGTTTTATCATTTTTGAGTCGTATGTTTTGTTTTAACGAAGGGCATTTTTCGGAAATAATTTTAGAACGTATGATATCATCCACATATTATTAATATAAAGAATGGAATATTATTATAGAGCAAACACATCAAAACGGTGGCAAACGAAGTTGCTTTCTTTGTTGGCTATTTCCGTCTTGTAAACACTACAATAGTCTAGCTCAGTGATTCTCAAACTTTTTCGATCCACCGCCCCCTTTGTTCCATAAAGTTATACCCAACGCCCCCTAACCCATTTTCTCTTGTGTGAGAAAAGGATTGGAAATATTCTTAGGAAAACTTTTCTATGAATCTCACACTTTGTGCCCTTACTGTACATTGTTCTCATCATCTGGAAACCATAAAACGCAATGTTTCCTCTTATCAGCCCCAATTTTGCCTTTGGTCACCGTTCAATACCCTGCCTCTATCATAGATCTATTCATCGCGCCAGAAGGGGGCGTTATTGCTTACTTTGAGAAACGCTGAGCTAAAATAAAAGTCAATGTGTTAGAAATATTCAAGTTGTGACCTTCAATAAAAAATAAAAAATATATAAAATGTCAACATTTTATATGTATTCCGTCGAATTTTTATATATAGAATTTGTCTGCCGTCGCCCCTCTATATTTCCTTAACGCCCCCAAATTTTCTTTGAGCCTTCGACTGCCCCCCTGAAAGTCTCCAGCGTCCACAAGGGGGCGTTATCGCCCACTTTGAGAAACGCTGCTCTATACGAATTGTAGTACAAATTTGGTTGTTTGCTACTGATAATTTTTTTGTGTTTTCATTGTTCAAACAGAAATCCTGACTTTCACGTCTGACTGGTACTAGCGTAAACGTTTTAGAGATGAAAACTTCGGCTGCAACCTCTCTTACACGAGTCTCTGTATAACTCATATAGATTAATGAAGGGCCGGCCATCNTATTCCGTCGAATTTTTATATATAGAATTTGTCTGCCGTCGCCCCTCTATATTTCCTTAACGCCCCCGAATTCTCTTTGAGCCTTCGACTGCCCCCCTGAAAGCCTCCAGCACCCACAAGGGGGCGTTATCGCCCACTTTGAGAAACGCTGGTCTAGCTCCAGGGAGAACATTAGTTCTAAGTTATACCGGCTACGCCAATCGCGGCAACTGGATTTGGTCGTAGTACAAGCATTTTCGCCCGACCGAAGAGTAAAATAGCACGTTTATCATTTGTTTATTGTACTGTCAACAACGTTGAACTCGTTATACGTTAAATAAAAAAGAATGTAGTGAGTATGGTTTAAAATATACCGGTACAATACTTGTGTGTTTTCTATTCATAATTATGAATTGTAAAAGCTTTGTTCGAAATTATTAGTTTAAAATAAAAATAAATTTATGAATAGACGTCTTGCTTAAAAAATTATTTTATAAAAACAATTAATACTGCAATGTTATGAGATAAAATCATTAATAAAATAAAACATAGGGAGGACTTAAAATTTGATATTTTCCTACGAGAGAAGTACTATTATTATTATTCGTTTCTGTATCAAACATCAAAATGAATTTGATTGTATTTTCCACATTTCATTTGATACGATAGACAATTCACTGACGAGAAAACGAAACTCATACAAACCCAGTTATCACGATTGGTGCTGTTCGCCGCAGCGGCATAATTTTACAACTAACGCTCTCTCTGCAGCTAGAGTCTTCTGTAAATACTAAGAGGACCTATTACTATATTTATCATGTCCGCCAGTGGCCGAATAAATACGTCGCTTACCAATGACCGAGTAGATAAAACCACTGAATACCGATAATTGGTCGCGGGTTCGCATATGGCCAATGGGATGGTCACGTGAAGTTTTCCGACTTTTCTTCACGTCAGTATCGCCTAAATAGGGACCAGATTTCCGTAAAACACCTCCTAGAAGGCATTGTCCCTTCGGCAGATCGCTCGAGTAATGCTTTACCTTAATCGAATAAAACTAAACTCAAATGGGTAAAATCATTCTACGTATTTCATTAGTTTAAAACAAAAAGAAGAAAAAAAAAAAGGCCCGGTCAACCCTTCGCCTCATGCTAAGCTTTTAACTGCCTGTTTCTAATTTACCTCTGGCACTCTTACACTAACAATTTTAAAGTACATTTCAACATACAAAATTTATACTATTACATGCAAATTTTTATATGGAAATAGCAGAATAAGTTGTATATTTTGCCACAAATTCAATGCCATCAATTCACTCTCTAATATCCAAATAGAAAATATTTTAAAAACTCACCAGATTTTGAAAGGTCGAAGAACATCGCGATAATAATATAATGTATAAACCGTATACGAACCATCTTCAATTATGGAATAAATTATGAATAAAATAAGGTAAAATCATTAGCGATATCCTTCTTCAATCATATTTATGACATTATAAAACATAAATCCAGAAGCAACGTAATATTAATCAGGATGTGATGAAACATAGGAAGGAAGAAAAACCAAGGAAACAGAATTATTACGAATTTCATTACTTTCAAAATTTCATTTTATATAATATTGTTTCGTTTTCTACATTATATATAAGCATAAATTAAAACATAAATCAAACGCTTATTCATAAGTCTAACTTAAGAAGTTCATTATACAAATATAAAATCCTATTGTATATCAAAAGCATTCGTTTTTAGCGGAAGTTTAATAATTGATAACTCTTAGCAATCTATCCTTATCAAAATTTCTATTTATTAAAGTAATAGAATTAATAATAGTATTTTATATTTAATTCTAATAAAATAAGAACAAATTGAAGACTTATACCATAAAGTATTCGCTAAAACTGTTGTATATTTTAACAACTCGTAATAAAATCGCGTATATCCTAGAAGAAAATGGAAGAATGTAAGCTTTAAAATTTTTTTTTCTTCATTTAAAATAATGTATTTTAATTATTTCGACTATATTAAAAATCTAAAGGAATTATAATAAGAATATATATCGAGATTTCATCTTCATTTTTTGAATTAAAACATGCCAAATTAACAATAATATTTTTATGGTTTGTGGTTAAAAACTTTTTGTAATAAAAAATATGAAATTATTATTATACATGTATACCAGTAATTTAAATATTTTTAACATTTTATTCTTAATAAATGCAACATAATATTATAGCAATATTACTGCAAACTGTTTATTTAGGTTTCATCTTTAAATCATAAATATAATTTGCTATCAATAGTGTTTTATGTGGTAAGTTGTAATTCATCCTGTCATAATCCTAAAGATTCTACATGACAATTAAAAAGTATGAGAATGTATGTATAATTACAATATTAATTTAAACACAGATAATTTATGAAATATAAAAATTAAAAATTCTAATAGATTTATATACATATCCCTTATCTGGTAGCTTTAATCACACATAAATGAAAGTGTATCCTTGTATTTAAAATTCAAATTTAATCGTGAAATATCAAATAAAATTGACTATTTTTCAGCTATTTATTTTGAATTGAAAAAAAAAAACCATCCAATTTCAACATGACCAATATGAATTATGTGTATATGAAGTTGATACATTATAAATTGTATAATAATATGTGAAATTTATGTATATATATATTTATAATTTACATATATTATTATAAAGTTATTCCACTTTATTACTGTATAAACTTACACTAATGATTTCGTATTATTTCAAATTTTTTAAAAAATGTTCTTAGTAATTTTTATAATAAAATTATTATTCAATTATTAAAATTATCTTAAAACGAATTATAAAAATCTGAACGGAAATTTCGTCTTCTTACATTTAGCTTCACATCCTTCCGTGATTCATTGATGATTTCATTTAAAGTGTAGTTGTTCTAATATTACAATAATACTTGTTTAAATTATTACTCATTTTGAAATGAAATTATTATTAAATTCTGAATTAAGTTAAATAAAAAAAATATAGACTATATATATTCTCTGAATACAGATTATACATCATGTGTGATGTTAACAATTTAAGTAAATTGAATAGTAGGCCTACTAAGTTAATATAACCAACATATTTTACAGAGTAGGTGTATAAACGGGTACAGATTATTATTTTCATCTATTTAGAAAAAATTATACTAAAATTACAACACTATACTATTTATGCAAATCAGTGTTTCGAATGACGTACCTATTGTAACTCTTTTAGGACGATTTGGTTGATGTTTTTTTCATATCCTCTTAAAGGTGACGTATGCATTCTTCTCCATTCTGCCATTTTTGAAGAATTAACGATAAATCAAGACATAACAAAAGGGTATCTCTCTTCGTGCATGGACTCGTACAGCACCTCTTCACTTACATCGCACAATCTCGTGCTAATTTACATATTCACGCTAAGTGAAATGAACAAACTATAACTAAATATTTTAAACATTGCATAGTATTAAAAATTATTCAGTATTAAAAAGTTTCTCAAGTTATAAGAGTAACCGTTTTTTCAAAAATTTATTTCCTCGGATCTTTCTTGTCTGGTTTTTTTACAACGTAAATAAAACCAGAAAAACTTCACGTGGTAGGCTGTTGATCAGGAGCGAACCCACGACTGAACTACAAGTGTTCAGTAGTTTTATCTACTCGTCCACTGGTGGGCAAATATTTTTATGCAGCTGAAATAACTGAAATGCATTGTTTTAAATGAAGAAAAGCCAGACAATGAGAAATAAGTTTTAAACAGTAGTTTCATATAAAGCAGTGTTTCCCAAACTTTTTTAGGCCATGCCCCACTTTAACATTTCTAAAATCATCATGTCCCCCCATACATAATTTTAGTTATAATATTTATTTTTATTCTTTTTAATATTTCAGTTTTAATAACCACAGATGTGGTTAGAAAGAGGTACAGTTGACTCCCCTATAACACAGTAGATATGTTCCAGTTTTTATGAATCCATTTTCTACGAGTCCAGCCAATCACAGCCCGGCATGTATGCAGTTTACGGACTACAGCTGTTTGAAAGATTTCTTCCATAAAATTAATCGATTCTAGACTAATACAACTCAACATTTCCAAAATATGTATAATTTTTTGAGAATAATCCATATAAACTATGCTATAAACAAAAAATTGTAGGATTACTTACTGAGTGTGCACCGTTTGACTACGCCATTGCTTAATTTAATTAAGCTTGTTTTCACCGTGGAGCTTGTCATCGAATGGCGCTCGCGTGCTTACTGATAAATTATTTTTTTGCAAAAAATTTGCTGAACTTTGGAAACATCATTAATATAAATATAATTTTTATGGACGTTAAATAATAAATGGTTTTTAGTAGGTCCGCTGCTCGTTTAAACTCAATATCCGCTATTGGTCTAGATTCGACCAATCCTGTCGTGACATGAGTCGGCAATGACGTTTTACTGAATTATAGGAGTTTTTTTAGCATGTTTGTACGAATACTGTTGCAATTTTTTCGCTGTGATATAGGAATCCGAACTATAGGAACCCCATGTTATAGGGGGGTCGACTGTACTGGGGTAACTGAAACTCTATTTTTCAGTAAATATTTATACTTTAGGAATTTTCAGATAACGTCATTTATGTTTTGAAAAAAATGAACTCAGATTTATCGTATCTCGGAATTCCATAATATTTGAAACTTGAATTTAGGTGCATTAGCAGTCCATAGTTTGAAACAAAAAAAAATCAGTAATTTTACCAAATTAGTAACAACTAATGATTGAGAATCTTAGTGATGTACTGAGGGAGGGTTATTTCCACCAAATTGCAAAATCTCTGCAGGCAAAGCCATGGGTAACAGCTAGTAGTATTATATAAAGCATCTTTAAATATTATTCAGTTAGTGCAAAACAATTGTGGTTTTCAACATCAACTTTAGCAGGTTATTATAACATTAATTTAAATGTTATAATAACCTGCTTGAATTATCAAAACATGGTAAATATTCACTTTAATACATTATTTTTATTTCAATCACTTTTAGAAATTCAAATTAATTACTGATAACCAATGTATTATTTAATAACAATTATTGAATTATAAAAAGAGAATATGTAGTTTAAGTTTCATTAATTAATATGTATTTCAAAATAGTATATCTCAGCTTAAAATAAGGTTTATTAATAAGAACCTTAAGGTTTGAAATAAGAACTATTAGAAGCTACACAATTTTTCCAACTAGTAACAAGTTTATTTATTCCAGTAACAGAATTCAGAAGTCCTGGAACAAATAAATTCTTTAAAGGCATTTGGGGCTGTTGCTTAATTGTTGAAAACCTNTTTGCCGCAAGTGATACTTGGGATAAACGCAAGCCCTGAAGATTCCAGCAGACCAGATTGCAAGATTTTAATACTTCTGGACTCCTTTATCAAAGACACTGCTATTAGAGATATCTAAACTAACAAAAAAGGCACAATTAATTAGTTTTTAAATATTATCAATAGTTTTACAGTTTAAAAACTTATATAAAAAGCTAAATGGTTAAAAAATAAACAAATTATTTAATACGTAAAAATTATATTTCTACAACATGTATTAATTAATTCATTTAATCATATAAATGACAGACAATTATGACATATAGGTGTTAAAAATATTAGAGTTAAATTTTTAGAAAAAAATTGTGCGAAAACGTTGTTACTTAGCGACTTTAAAAGATACAAGATTTCTGCGACAAGAGATACAGCAAAGGAAACGCTGAAAAGTTCACTTGCGGACTCTAATAACATAGTTTAGGTTTTGATGCCATCTTAAAAATGCTTATTAATAATTTAAGTCCTCTATTTAGAAAATTTTCTTTTTCATATTCTTTGTCACCTAAAGCGTTGCATTAAAAAAGCTCATAGCGAAGGGAAGAAATTATGTAATGTCAATTCTCAAATTGCCCCCTCCAACCATCAAATTGCCCCCCTGTGGGGCGTACGCCCCACTTTGGGAAACACTGATATAAAGAATAAGACTTTCTGTGAAAAATCTTGCAGACTAATGGCCAACTTAATAACACCATTGAAGGCTGGTAGTCGGTCGAGAATTCGAGTTACTACTGGGTAAATCACGTAAAGTTTTCCTTCACGTGTCCAACAACTAAATAAAGACTAATTTCTTATAGAAAGCTTTTTTGGGAGGCACTTTTCCCTGGCAGATCTATCATGTGTTGCCTTGCCTTGTTCAATCAATTTAACTGAAGAAACTAGAAACGAACAAATAAAATTAAAGTATTAATTTGTTAAAAATTCCATTTTTTCTGAGATAAACTAAAAATTACGCTTTGTTAATTATACAAAATTTTTAACGAATACTTTATGGTATAAATCTGCAATTTATTCTTATTTTATTAGAATTAAATATAAAATACTTTTATTTATTTTATTAGTTTAATAAATAGTTAGAAATTTTAATCAGGAGAGATTGATAGGAATTATTAATATTAAATTTCCGCTAAAAAATGAATGTTTTTGATATACAATAGACTTTTATATTTGTATAATGAACTGCTTAAGTTAAACTATTATTCAAATGTGTGTTCTATTATATAAAAACATTAATAAAACAAATAAAAATGTAGAATACGAAGCAATATGATAAGAAATAAAATTTTTGAAAATAATGAAAATTCGTAATAATTGTTTTCTTTCTTTTTCTTCCTTCCTATGTTTCATCACATCCTGATTAATATTACGTTGCTTCTGGATTTATGTTTTTTATTAATGTCATAAATATGATTGAAGAAGGATATCGCTAAGGATTTTACCATATTTTATTCATAATTTGTTCCATAATTGAAGATGGTTCGTATACGGTTTATACATTATTTTATTATCGCGATGTTCTTCGACCTTTCAAAATCTGGTGAGTTTTTAAAACATTTTCTATTTGGATATTAGAGTGAATTGATGATATTGAATTTGTGGCAAAATACACAACTTATTCTGCTATTTCCATATAAAAATTTGCATGTAATAGTATAAATTTCGTATGTTGAAATGCACTTTAAAATTATTCGTGTAAGAGTGCCAGAGGTAAATTAGAAACAGGCAGTTAAAAGCTTAGCATGGGGCGAAGGGTTGACCGGGCCTTTTTTTCTTCTTTTTGTTTTAAACAAATGAAATACGTAAAATGATTTTACCCATTTGAGTTTAGTTTTATTCGATTAAGGTAAAGCATCACACGAGCGATCTGCCGAGGGGACAATGCCTTCTAGGAGGTGTTTTACGGAAACCTGGACCCTATTTAGGCATTACTGACGTGAAGAAAAGTCGGAAAACTTCACGTGGCCAGCCCATTCGCCAAGTGCAAACCCACGATTAACTATCAATATTCAGTGGTTTTATCCACTCGGTCATTTGTAGGCGCTGTGTTCATTCGGCCAGTGGTGGACATGATAAACATAATAATAGGTCCTTACATGTTCAAAACGCCTTACTATAAGGTGTTTTGAACATGTAATTGATGCAAATGGATTGCACATTGAACAAATGTTGTGAATAAAAACCTTTTGCGTGTTTCCATTTTGTGTTTCTTGTTCTTCATGCGCCATTTTTTCACCTAGTGGTAAAAATTCGAATTAAATATTTTTTTTGCCTTTTCCTTTCCCCCATGGTCCATATAACATATATACCAAGTTTCATCAAAATACGTCCAAGAAAAAAGGCTCTAGACAGGTCTGAGTAGCGCAAAATTAATTGTAACCACGCTGTACAATACACATAAAAAAATTTACAAGTCAATTGTTACATTCTATCAAAACTTTTAAAAAAAAACACCAAAAACTTTAATATTGAGAGTGGGTGTAATGTTCGGAAAACGTTTTCAAAACAAATACATTTATTTTTAGTAAACTAAAAATTTATATTAGTAAAACGAAAGTGCGCAACCTGATCTTTCAAACCAACGTTCTGTTTTTCTTTTACCGTTATTCTAGTTATTTATTTGTATAGAAAAATTCTCCCAAGAGCTCCATGAATCATGTCCTTTTTTACGTCAAACAAAACTGAATCGTCTTCGGAATTTGGAAACTGCAGAAATTATGCTGTCAACATGAGACAAATGAACGTTTTCTTTTTGCTTAACCAACATATGTGCTTGTGTAGCCCTCTTTTTTGCCATTCAATTGAATACATCAACAGCACGTTTCACCATAGAACATTTTATTATCACATCAATTAAGTTGACGTGCTTTTGTTTGAACGATTGTGCTTTCAAATCAAAGCGATCAATGAGAGATTGTCCAGTGAAAACTTCCCCCTTAATGTCAGGCCACGATGGATTGATTACGTATGAAGGCGATAAATCCCGAAATGTATTTTAATCCATTGTGACCGAGACAGAAATGAAATTACCTCGCTTGAATTCCACTAGGGGTCGTAATTTTCTATGAATGGCGAACTTTTTGGGCGAATTTTTCTATTTTACCACTAATAATTATGGGCGATGATCACTAATAATCATTATTAGAGTATTATACATAGAAAAAAAATAAGTTTCTATATTATAGTATAATATAGAAAACTTGTTTCAAATTTTTTCTATATATTTTCTATTATTGAAGATAGGCCTACATACTGTATATTATAATCGATTATTGATTTTAAAAAGTTATTTTCATCAATAATAATTCATCAGTAATAATATATTTTTAAAATTAAGTTTATTAAGCTTAACAACAGAGTGTTTTTATGGAGAATAGATTACATTATGGGCAGTTCGGATTAATAAAAGTACTAGTTTTTAAAATACAAAATAATATTAAAGTGAAATCATTGCCATTTTATTACTAACGTGAACGAAATTATTTACTGTAATTTTTTTAAAATTAGAAGCGTACAATAATCGATACAAAATTTAAGTTATAAACTTGATTTAAACCTTTTATAACTTTACACTATTTTTTTTCTAGAAATGATTATTGGAGACATCCATTGTTTCAAAAAATTCAGAGATTATGATTGTTCGGAAGGATGCAGGTAAGATAAAATCATATAATTACGTAATACAGTGGAGCCTCGAAAACTCGGCACTCGATAACCTGGCACTCAGGATAACTCGGCCATATCTTGGCAGGGCAAAAAAAAAATCCTTAGTTAATTAATTTTCATTATAGACAGCTTTATAAAAGTATAAAAGCTCTCGTAAAGTATTTTTCTGAGGTCTGTTTTATCAGGTAAATTATAGTGATGTAACGAATATTCGNCTAACAAAAAAGGCACAATTAATTAGTTTTTAAATATTATCAATAGTTTTACAGTTTAAAAACTTATATAAAAAGCTAAATGGTTAAAAAATAAACAAATTATTTAATACGTAAAAATTATATTTCTACAACATGTATTAATTAATTCATTTAATCATATAAATGACAGACAATTATGACATATAGGTGTTAAAAATATTAGAGTTAAATTTTTAGAAAAAAATTGTGCGAAAACGTTGTTACTTAGCGACTTTAAAAGATACAAGATTTCTGCGACAAGAGATACAGCAAAGGAAACGCTGAAAAGTTCACTTGCGGACTCTAATAACATAGTTTAGGTTTTGATGCCATCTTAAAAATGCTTATTAATAATTTAAGTCCTCTATTTAGAAAATTTTCTTTTTCATATTCTTTGTCACCTAAAGCGTTGCATTAAAAAAGCTCATAGCGAAGGGAAGAAATTATGTAATGTCAATTCTCAAATTGCCCCCTCCAACCATCAAATTGCCCCCCTGTGGGGCGTACGCCCCACTTTGGGAAACACTGATATAAAGAATAAGACTTTCTGTGAAAAATCTTGCAGACTAATGGCCAACTTAATAACACCATTGAAGGCTGGTAGTCGGTCGAGAATTCGAGTTACTACTGGGTAAATCACGTAAAGTTTTCCTTCACGTGTCCAACAACTAAATAAAGACTAATTTCTTATAGAAAGCTTTTTTGGGAGGCACTTTTCCCTGGCAGATCTATCATGTGTTGCCTTGCCTTGTTCAATCAATTTAACTGAAGAAACTAGAAACGAACAAATAAAATTAAAGTATTAATTTGTTAAAAATTCCATTTTTTCTGAGATAAACTAAAAATTACGCTTTGTTAATTATACAAAATTTTTAACGAATACTTTATGGTATAAATCTGCAATTTATTCTTATTTTATTAGAATTAAATATAAAATACTTTTATTTATTTTATTAGTTTAATAAATAGTTAGAAATTTTAATCAGGAGAGATTGATAGGAATTATTAATATTAAATTTCCGCTAAAAAATGAATGTTTTTGATATACAATAGACTTTTATATTTGTATAATGAACTGCTTAAGTTAAACTATTATTCAAATGTGTGTTCTATTATATAAAAACATTAATAAAACAAATAAAAATGTAGAATACGAAGCAATATGATAAGAAATAAAATTTTTGAAAATAATGAAAATTCGTAATAATTGTTTTCTTTCTTTTTCTTCCTTCCTATGTTTCATCACATCCTGATTAATATTACGTTGCTTCTGGATTTATGTTTTTTATTAATGTCATAAATATGATTGAAGAAGGATATCGCTAAGGATTTTACCATATTTTATTCATAATTTGTTCCATAATTGAAGATGGTTCGTATACGGTTTATACATTATTTTATTATCGCGATGTTCTTCGACCTTTCAAAATCTGGTGAGTTTTTAAAACATTTTCTATTTGGATATTAGAGTGAATTGATGATATTGAATTTGTGGCAAAATATACAAGTTTTTCTGCTATTTTCATATAAAAATTTGCATGTAATAGTATAAATTTCGTATGTTGAAATGTACTTTAAAATTGTTCGTGTAAGAGTGCCAGAGGTAAATTAGAAACAAGCAGTTAAAAGCTTAGCATGGGGTGAGGGGTTGACCGGGCTTTTTTTTCTTCTTTTTGTTTTAAACAAATGAAATACGTAGAATGATTTTACCCATTTGAGTTTAGTTTTATTCGATTAAGGTAAAGCATCACACGAACGATCTGCCGAGGGGACAATGCCTTCTAGGAGGTGTTTTACGGGAATCTGGTCCCTATTTAGGCGTTACTGACGTGAAGAAAAGTCGGAAAACTTCACGTGGCCAGCCCATTCGCCAAGTGCAAACCCACGATTAACTATCAATATTCAGTGGTTTTATCCACTCGGTCATTTGTAGGCGCTGTGTTCATTCGGCCAGTGGTGGACATGATAAACATAATAATAGGTCCTTACATGTTCAAAACGCCTTACTATAAGGTGTTTTGAACATGTAATTGATGCAAATGGATTGCACATTGAACAAATGTTGTGAATAAAAACCTTTTGCGTGTTTCCATTTTGTGTTTCTTGTTCTTCATGCGCCATTTTTTCACCTAGTGGTAAAAATTCGAATTAAATATTTTTTTTGCCTTTTCCTTTCCCCCATGGTCCATATAACATATATACCAAGTTTCATCAAAATACGTCCAAGAAAAAAGGCTCTAGACAGGTCTGAGTAGCGCAAAATTAATTGTAACCACGCTGTACAATACACATAAAAAAATTTACAAGTCAATTGTTACATTCTATCAAAACTTTTAAAAAAAAACACCAAAAACTTTAATATTGAGAGTGGGTGTAATGTTCGGAAAACGTTTTCAAAACAAATACATTTATTTTTAGTAAAAAAGTACGCAACTTGATCTTTCAAACCAACATTCTGTTTTTGTTTTACCGTTATTTTAGATATTTATTTGTATAGAAAAATTCTCCCAAGAGCTCCATGAATCATGTCCTTTTTTACGTCAAACAAAACTGAATCGTCTTCGGAATTTGGAAACTGCAGAAATTATGCTGTCAACATGAGTCAAATGAACGTTTTCTTTTTACCAAACCAACATATGTGCTTGTGGTAGCACTCTTTTTTGCCATTCAATTGAATACATCAACAGCACGTTTCACCATAGAACATTTTATTATCACATCAATTAAGTTGACGTGCTTTTGTTTGAACGATTGTGCTTTCAAATCAAAGCGATCAATGAGAGATTGTCCAGTGAAAACTTCCCCCTTAATGTCAGGCCACGATGGATAGATTACGTATGAAGGTTATAGTTTGCCTACTAATTATAATGTTTTAAAAATAAAATACTTCTGATTTCTTAAAATGTTATTTATTTTTTGAAACTGTTAAAATAGTAACAATGGTAACATATTCATTTTATTATGTAATCAAGCCCCTGTAACAGGACTAACTTTAATGGTAATAAAATTGTTAATCGATAAATCCCGAGATGTATTTTAATCCATTGTGACCGAGATAAAAATGAAATTACCTCGCTTGAATTCCACTAGGGGTCGTAATTTTCTATGAATGGCGAACTTTTTGGGCGAATTTTTCTATTTTACCACTAATAATTATGGGCGATGATCACTAATAATCATTATTAGAGTATTATACATAGAAAAAATAAGTTTTTTGTATTANCCGTGCTGCAATTTATTATCATATTTTTAATTTATTTAATTTAAAATGTATATGCTCTCCATCTGAAATTAGTACCGTAGTGTCTTGCCCCTGTAGCTCATACTTCTCCGTTAGCAATAGAGTCGTGCCGGACAACTATTAACTGCTTTCAGGGGAAACGATTTAAACTGAAATAACGTGATTTCCGTTTTGCTTAGAAGTTCCTGTATCGTCAATCGGGCCTCCTGTCCCTATGGTTTTCATATGTGATCTCGGATTTTATCTACCTAACTCCGTTCTCGAAATTAAGGACAATGGGAATTTATACGTCTACAATTTTTTTCAAATTGCAGCCCAATAAAACAAGGAAACGTCTGTTGCGAGTTGTTACTTCGTCAATTATAGAACTATTTCGTCATCATGAATTTGTTTTTGTAGTTTATTGAAATAATTACATATTAACGACTTTATAATTGTAATTTATAGTGAAGAATTTATCTAATAATTACATATTTATTTTTAACGATTGTGGAAAATCTAGTGTTTTTTTCAGTGATTTTATAATCTTTGTGAACAGTTTATTTTTATTCTTTAATGGTTTTTCTCCGAAATTCAAGTTTAATTTCATTTCATTTAAAACTTCTTTTAGTCTTCAGATTAATTGTTTTCTTGACTTAAGGAAGTTTTTATTTTCTAGATCGCACTTTTTAGTATAACGAAAATTTCGGATAATTTGCTATTTATAAAATTAAACTTTAAAATAAAAGGGATAACACATACGAAATTGGAATAAAGAATTTTCAATCGCTGTTTATACACATTTATATTTGGTATATCCAAATATATTCAAAATTAAAGACAATATCAATTTAGGATAGTAACTTAAAATTATTTCAGTTTTTAAACATAATCATTATATGAAGTTATGAGACATTCGAAGTATCGCCTCTTGGTTTTGATGACCAAAAATATTTTATCACGAAACAGGCTAGTATCATGAAAACTAAAGCAAAAACAAACAAACAATTTCACTTCACATATTTTTACATTATTATGTCAATTAAGTAAACTGCAAATTACATAACATAAGAATATATAAAAAATTTTTTAAACCAAGTTATTAGTTTTAAAATAATTGAGCATATCATTCTAATGATATTTTGTTATTTTATGTATAATGCCAATGATTAAGGCCCAGATAGGCTAATTATGCTGTTAAAAATCGAAAATACGAGCTTAAAATATTCCCTAGAACCGTGAAAATATTCTCCAAAAAATTGATAAGCTGAAATGTGTTTTGATTAATTTTTTCCCTCATATTGGTTTAGTTACAAAATCAATTACATAAAATATAATTTTCTCTGGTTGCAATGCGTACCAAAATATTGCTTTAATAGCTCAGTTTGCTCTGTTTCTGCACAATAGTACAGCATCGCGGAAAAAGAAACTTTTTTCCACGTCACAAGAAGTAACAGGAGCAAAAAGAAATGAAGCTACTTCCGTAGGTGAAAGAGAAATAGCGAAGTCTCCTTTTCCATTTCTTAAGATTTTGGCTAGCCCCATATATTTTTATCCTTTAATTTTTATTTAGAACAAATTCAAATTTTTCGTGTATCTTTTTAGCTACTGTTCCTTGAATTCCGCCGTATCTCTTTTACGCTTTCAATTAAACTGACAGCAGTACAGAATGACATCCTTTCTTCCATTGTTATAACATTTTCGAGAAATTAAAAATTTGCTTGATGAAAGCTAATTCGTGTTTAATAGCTCTTTCTCTAAAACAACTCTGGGCATCTACGCTCACTGCATAACGCTTGAAATAATTCTCTTTATGCCTTCGTAGTTATCAGCATAATAACAAACAACATTTATCCACGTACCCAATCTGGTTATTACAGGTTCGGGAGGCAACGAGATACGGGCAGTTGTTGTACAGTACAAACTTTTGTCTTCTTGAATGCGCCTTCACAAAATCTTTTTTCACGCTCGAGATTATTAATATCACATTTAATTATTAATGTTTTGAAAACTCACGTAATTTTTCACAGACCTTATTTAATGCGTGATCTATGCATGTAATGTGAAGCATTTTCGGATAAGAAAAACACTCAACGCCTCTTTCGCTTTTACCATATAAGGTGCTGTATAGTACAAAAAGTATTGAATCCCCGCTGACAATAAGATATACATTGGGTCATTAACTGTTTTGTCAATGATTGTGTGATCAATTTGCCAGTGGCGTGCCGTCATTGGAAGCTATGGAAGCGCCACTTCCCTTGTATTTTCTAAAATATAAATATATATTGCGCGATTGTTTTCATATTTGAACGTATTTTGAATTTCTTAAAATTAATATTTTTTATAACCTCATTATGTATTGTATTACAGATTTATACGTGAAATCTGTAATAAAACCTCCCTAAAAAATTTCAGAAATTTTCGACAAAAGGTACAAGAGTTATGAAGCTTCAGCGAGGCTCACGCACATTCACACAGAAACGCGCGCGCTTATGCATGCACGCGCACACTAACATCAATACATGCAGAAAAACCCAAGAATTTTTTTCAATGTTACAAGGTCTTAAGTGTCCTCCCCAAGATTTTTACATTTTTAATGTAAAAATCTTGGGGAGGTCAATTTGATCGATTGCCGTACTTTCCCTCTGTTATATAACAGCATGTCAGAGCAAGACCTGGAGCATTCTGTAACTCTGACCATAAGCTACTAAAAGCGGAAGTAATATTAAAACTCCATACAACAAAGATAGCAAAGATCAACCCAAGACTTGAGACTCCAGCTAGTTCAATCTTACAACAGACTCTCCGAAATTTAGAGCCTCCATCCTTTAGAAACCGAGATGATTTATGGACACAAACAAAAAAGTGGATTTTAACTGAAATACAACAATGCACCACACAACATCGGCCACAGAAAAAGAAACGTTGGATAACAAATAGTGCCTTTGAATTAATAGATGAAAAGAAAAAATTATTAACTTCAGCAATCGTTGCAGATGAAACGAAGAAAGAGCTAAACAAAAAAATTAAAATGGCTTGTAAGAAAGACAAAAATGATTATATCGACAGTATACGCGATGAAATTGAGATCCATGCAAATAATAATCAGACTCGTGAACTATACGATAAAGTTAGATATTTAGCAAAATTGTTCAAACCACACACACAAATAATTAAAAATGAAATCATAAGTGATGCGGAAGGGATTGCGGATGTCTGGAGGAAATATTGTGAAAAACTTTATAAAGACACTGGACAAACAAATGGTAATAATCAACTTCAGAATGGCTGGACGGGAAATTGAACAATCTATTCTTAAATCAGAGATAAAAAAAAAAGCTTTAAATACATTAAGAAATCACAAATCTCCGGGACCTGACAACATAACCTTCGAAATTTTAAAAGCAATGGAAGAACTGGATGTTGATATTTCAAAAAAATCTGATCCTTAATTTGAAAACCTGAGATGACCAGAAGATGGTGTAAATCAATATTTATTCAAATTTTTAAAAAAGGTGCACCAACAGATTGTAGTAACTACAGAACTATCAGCCTAATTAACCATGCCATTAAAGTAATGCTCAAAATAATTAATAACCGTTGAAACCTTTCCTATTACCTGAAATAACTAAAGAACAATCGGATTTATCCCTGGTAAAGGAACTCGTGAACAAATCTTGAACGTTCGAAAATCATTGAAAAAGCCTATGAATTTAATGTCAAAGCTTACCTTTGTTTCGTAGACTACACCAGAGCCTTTGATTGTATAAAATTACACAAATTGTGCCCCGCTCTCTTTAATACTTATTCTGAAATAATGATGAGAAGGATATTACATAACTGAGACGGAGGCATTTCCGTCGAGGGTCGTAAAGTAAACAACCTCAGATACGCTGACGATACACTTATTACACTTATTATAGAATCCAGTGAATCAGAACTTGAATATACAGTAGAGCATCGATTATCCGACCCCCGATTAACCGTCACCTCGGTTAACCGATCGCGTTCTAGTCGGCAAATTTCAAATGTCCGCTAGTGATGTGGCGCTACAACATTTGGCTATGTCTTGGCTACTTTAATATTATTTTTACGTGTTTTAGCTGACAACATTGGAGGGCGCTAAACGGCTTAGTCAATGGATGCAGGAAAAGTTTGCTCTGTATTCGAATTGAGTTTTTGCTGGAATTTTTACTTGTAAGCTCTAAGTGTTATATATTTCTGGATAGCATTTTCCGTATGGATTAAGAATCTGTTAAGTTTTTCAACGTACGACAATTTTTCGCGAAGTTATTAGTTTTTGAAAACTGAATACTTTTAAAATTTTCAACATTCTTCTACAACGACTGTCGCCATAGTAACGGTCCATAGAAGATTCCAGAATTTTTACCGGAAGTCGTATGTTCTTTCTTCATATTATTATTTTTTTTGGAAATTATTAATTTTAGAAGTCATTATACTCAGTGATGGCTATTGAAGAATTTCTGGAGGAATCTGAGGAAGCCATTGAGGATTTAAAGAGATATTTCCGTAATAACCCAAAAGGGCGATTGGGTACCGAGGAACATATTAGATTTATTACAGATAAATTTATTACCTTAGTGAAGAGCGCCGAAGAGGTAATTAGGAAAAATTCCATATCAGATTTCCTGCTTCAGAAATTTGATTTGTTGGCAACGAAAGAGGATGTCAAACAGCTGCTTGTTGCTCAGAGTGACAAAAATTTAGAGGCTATTCAGGAAGTGAAACAGACTATTTGTGACTTAGAAAAACCTCCACTTTTAGGGGTGGAAGGTTCTCAAGGGACTACTGCTCTGTCATATAGAGATATTTTACAACGCGATCTTAATTCTTTGAAGAATACACAGTCTGAAAAGGAGTCCTCGTTACCAACATACACTGTTCTAGTTTACAATGATAATAAAGAGAGCACATCGGAAGAGACTAAGACACTGCTCACTAATTCTTTTGATCAAAGATTGCATAAGGTGCCTGTCAAGCGTATTCGTAAGATTAACAAGGGTGGAATTGCTGTTGATTTTCCTATCAGAGAGGAGGCTGAATACTTTCAGGAACAATTAGACAAAATAGAAGGATTAAAGGCACGAAACGCAAGACGGCGTCTTCCTCTTATGAAAGTGACTTCAGTCCCGAACTCAGTTACCAAAGAGGACCTACTAGAATACCTGCTTGAACAGAATATTTTTTCACAGAAGTACACGATGGAGGAGTTTAAAAAGGTTTTAAACATTCGATTTTCAATCAAACAGAGAAATGACGAGTTTTTATCGTGGGTATTAGAGATGTCACCGGAGGTTAGGGCAATGACTAAAAAACAAGGATATTTTTATGTTCAGTGGAAAACGTGCAAGGTTTATGATTTTTTCCCTGTACGACAGTGCTACAAATGTCTTGCTTTTGGACATTTGGCGGCAAGTTGCCCATCACCGAAGAAAGTTTGTAGCCATTGTGGTGATGATCATTTGTTTAAGACATGTACAAAGAAAAGTGAAAAGCCTAAATGTGCTAATTGTTTGAGGAGTGGCCTAGATAAACATGAACATAACACACTGGATAAGGAGTGTCCACTCTACATTAAAGCAAAAGCCTTATATATTAAGACAGCTGACTACTTACCTTAATAATTATGGAATCCTTTACAGGACACAAATTGTTTAATTCATAGTGCTACCTCTGCTCCTTAGCACAACAACTAATACAAGCAGATCATCACTTCTCTATATACATTTGTGTTTGCTGACTGTAAGAAATATGTAAGCTTCATCATCTTTCTCTGTTTTTGGGTTTAAAGTGTTGGAATTGATACTTACAATTACTAGCTGTGTGGACTTTGTTTTTTTTTTTTTACTTGTACGCATATTATATATGGACTCATGGGATTCTCAAATCTTTGTCTTACAAATTTTCTGCACGGGATAAATTCTGTTAAACACTTTGTCAGAATTATTGTATTTACTGCGACCTTCATTTGCGAAAATATTCCTGCAGATAAGTAATCTGTTATATGCTGCAGCAAGCTGCTGCATATTTTGTTCGGGTCTTTTATTGTCATTGTGTTTTTATTTTTATTTATTTATTTTTTTTTATTTTTCTTTTCACTTTGCTTTGTTCATTAGTGCATACTGTAACTCGGTGGAACTATGTAACGGATATGTTCCTGTAATGCTCACTGCGGGGCAGGACTTTGTACCTTGTTTTAAATGTACAATTAAACTAATGAATGAAATGAAATGAAATGACAACATTAGATCAACCATGAAAAGGAGCCAGTATTTAAACAAGACTTAATTTTCTAATTTTTAACGATACAATAGCGACGATTATTATTATTTTAAAAAATTTGATAGGCTTAACATGGAGGAAAATTCAACGCGAAGTAGGTTAATAGCGATATAGGGAAAATACGGACAAAATGACATACGGTTTTATTTTAGGTTCATAACTCTTTATTGGTAAATCACAGCACTGTCATATTCTACACCAATCATCTTTGGTTTTTTACCTATGAAATATACTAAACATTTACAATATTAAAATAATAGGAAAAAAATATTGTTAGTTTAATCGAGATCATCCACTATGGACAAAATGACATATACTATGGACAAAATGACACATTA
>NW_019385019.1:52522-57773 GCF_000671375.1 Centruroides sculpturatus | reverse complement strand
TTATGTGAAAGATAATAAGTTTGTAAATAATATGTAAGAAAGGAAATAAAGTTTTATACTAAAATTTCTTTTAAACAATAATGAAAGACTTTGTTTGGAAGCCATTTTTTATAATTAATAAAACGTTAAGAGATTAAGGTAAGTTCCTTGACTAAGCTCTTATGGACTAAATGACAGGTATGTCATTATGTCCGTTGCCTATGTATGTCGTTTTGTCCATATAACGTTATAAAAAAACAAAATTATAAAATAAATACAAAGATGTTATTTTTAATGGAAAAAGTTATTTAAGTGCAACAACAAATTCTTGAGGGTTGAAATAAATGCTAAACAAGTAGATAAAATAGTGAAAAACTTACCATCTATACAAAAAAACTTGTTGCGAGGAAAAAAACTCATAACGTATCATTTTTTGTCGTCGGCCATGACACCCGGGCCAATGAGAGGAGTGCGTTCACATTTTGACAGGTTAATAAAAGCCGCTCGTATAACATGGTGTCATGGTCAGTTGTGCGCTTGAGACCGCCAAATTCAAATTATGGTGCCTATGTCATTTTGTACGTATATTTCATTTTGTCCGTATTTCCCCTACTAATATACTAATATACTAATTACATGGGATATAATAATATACTACACTAATAATGGATTTTTTCGGATACTTTGAATTATAATTGAAAAGTCGGATACTTTTCGGTTATCCGACTTTTCAATTATAAGACCAACCCCAGTCCCCAATTGAGTCGGATAATCGATGCTCTACTGTATTATGAAAATTCTTGAAACTGAGAGTAGGGAATATGGGTTGCTGATTAATGGAAGTAAAACGAAGTAATGATAATTGATCGTTCCTTAACACAGACTAAAGCCTGGTACCCACATGCGGCAACGGACGACGGAAACAGTCGACGGAACGGCAAAATGACGTCACTTTTGCCGTCGACGTCGACGGAACACGAAGTTGAAAATTTTCAACTTTTGCCGCGACAGAAAGCGGCACGGTAAAAATTAGACCAATAGGAAGACCGTTTAGAAATGTCGTTATAAAGATCACGTGGAACGATAGCATTTGAACTATGGCGGTCGGCAAGCTAAAAAGCTTTATTTGTACACTAATACGCTATATTTTATTTATACTCTACATTACTATCCGATTTAAATATTAATGTCTAATATTTGACTACTGCGTAAAATATTGGGAATGGAGTAAGCGTAATTCGGCGACGAAAGTGTTCGATATTCCTAACTTTCGACGATTTAGAATATTTTTCCTATCGAAATTATTCGTTTTTGAGGTTTTTTTATTTGCGATAAGATCGAAGGCAAACTTAAAAAGTTTAATTGATATAACAAAGCAATCCCGGAAGACGCCATTTTCGACTACTGGCACGTGGTCTACCTCAAGGACTTTAAACTATAAGGATAGCCAGATCCCGTATATTTGTTAGCGTGACCTTGGCTCTATGTGACGTCACAGCATGTCCTCTACTTCAACACGACAGATCTTTCAAATAACAAAATACGATAAAATATTAAATCATTTCTTAATTAATTATTAAATTACTACTAAATGTAAACTACTGTAGAATTTTCGGATTTAATAAGTGTACTGTACGTCAATAAATTTACAAGTCTTTTGTCTAATATTTATTTAACAAATTAATGAGCTATATTTTTTATTATGTGATTATCTTACTTAACTTTTTAATTTTTTTTCGACAATCACCATTTTCAGAAGGCATTCTTTTCAATATTTTATAGTTTTCTTGTTTAAGATTTCTATAATTAATTCTTATTATAGTTCTTAATTTACAAAAATCTTTTATTAAAGTAAAAGGTAAAACTGTTTCCACTGACTAATTCTGTACAACTCCGGGGCCTTTTTTATACGATTCATCGTGATATATTTCGAAATATTTATTCCATTCTATAATTTTTGCTAGCCATTCATCAGTAGGTTTAATAAGCCCTCCATAAGATAAATGTTGCACCCATGACGGAATGCTATAGTTGTAATGATTTTTAATTTTGTTAGTGGAATTAATTAAGTTTGGGTATTTTTCTTTATATTTATAGGCAAAATATCCTGCTATATACTCGAGAGCATCGTAGGAAGTTTCTTCAGAGATTGTGTTAAAGTCTAGATTGCATGTAGAGTTTCCTGAAGATTTATTTGAAGAAAAAGTAGTTTTACATTCAGTATATTGGTCTGTATTTTCACTTGATACTTCTACATGTGCTTTCTCTAAAACTTTGGGTATAATATATTCCTCTTGTCTTCGATCTGTAGTATTTACTTTTGACTCTAAAATACCAGGATTCTTACCTAAAATAATCAATCTAATCCTATATATAGCATTTAATGGGCTTGGATGTTCATTAGGACCCCGGCTTCTAATTTGAAAAAAAAAAATTTTTTCCAGACAATCTTGATTTAAGTGCAGATGTATTTTATATCAAAAGTCGATTTCATATCTTGAAAAAGATCAATTAGCGATTTCATTGAGATTATCATTCCTTTCTGGAAAATTTGGAGGGCATTTTTTCCACTTGCTCTCATTGTTGAGATTATTTTTATCATTTTATTTAAATGTTCTTCTTGTAATTCCAAGTCTACACCATATCCATTTTTGCTTGGAACAGAACCTTTTGGTGCATAGCTATTAAAAATGTCGAACCACATATTTATATCTCTAATATACGTTTCATTGATAATAATAATTGATTCATAATAAACGTTTCATTGATATTCACATTCAATTCTTTCCATAAACTTATGTTACTGCAACTACAGTCACTGACGCAAGCTACTACATTATACGATAGTAAATAAAGTTCTGCTATTAATTTTAAAAGTATTTCTCTTGTCATTTTTTGATCAAACCCGATGTAAACAGGTTGCTTCCAATTTGAAAAAAGAAGGTTATTATTGCAACCATACACAGCACACCTAGTACTCAGCATTTTGTTCTTCACCTAACATAAAAATATAGCTTTAAATATTTAATGACTTATATTTAAATCATCTTACCTTATAAAAATCTTAGTCAAATAAAAAAATTACAGAAATATTAAAATAAATCACTTCGTTAATCACAAAATTGGACGAATATTAAAAGCGAAAACTAAACACGTGCACACCCTGCTCTATGTAAACAGAGAGGTCAGGACACGTGTGACGTCACTAACTTGCCATTCCTGGCTAACATTGTAGAATAGGGATCTGGCTATCCTTGTAGTATACAGTCCTTGGGTCTACCTACTGTAGTAGCTTGTTTATATTTACGGCTGGCAGATGGCGCGTTTCAATTGTAGGGTAATTTCCGCATGTGAGTACACGCCACACGAAAAGACGACGGAACGGCAACTGTTTCCGTCGACGATTTCCGTCGTTCGTTGCCGCATATGAGTACCAGGCTTAAGGAACTTGCAAGCTATAAGGTGGAGAATGAATTTGTTTACCTTTGATCATTTCTTACGAATAAAGGATGATGCGAAATTAAACGCAGAATTTGCCTTGCTCGCAATGCAACCTCTACATTATTTAGAATTTGGAAAGATTCTGCAATCAGTATTTTTAATAAACTAAAGCTCATTAAGACCATCAATTCGTAATATCACTACGTTCTCTAAAGGGCATAGAACTATGAAAAATATAACAGTCTGAGAGTAATTTGTTCAGAAAAAAATTTGCAGTAGGCTTACATCTTAATTACTCAGGAAAAGAATTCACGGGGTCAAAAAACAGGAAGTTTTCGGGGATGCATCGTCCCGAAAATTACATTGTTTGTGTGTTTCGGAAACTGATAGATAGATTCAATAATCAACTACCGATTTACTCAGGTAGAATGCGCAAATTACAACACGCAAACTAGAATGCGTTGTCTTGTAACGAAGATTAAATATTTAATGTTTCCGATATGAGCATAAAGTAAGAAGGAGGATTTTGTTTTTAGTTTTTTTATTCTTTCAACTTTATACACATTAAGAGAACATTAATTAGATTTAACACTTACCTTGTCCATCGAGCGATAAAGAAAGGGGTCCGACATGTCCGGGACAAACCACCCACGAAAAATCCCTCATATTCCTCGGATCCGAGGCATTTTTTCATAAGTCGTCACTCTAGAGCGGATAAAGCCTCAGACCTAGACGGACGTCAAGACAGAAGAAACCAAGGAAGAGTTAGTGAATCATACGAATTTCCGATACCACTGAAACACTTTACAAAAACTATATAAAATTTACGTTAGTTTCAAATCACTCGTAGTTTTTTTCGCATTTGAGCGAAAAATACATACTAATATTTGTATTGTGTTCTATTTTTTTCAGTTCTTTGTTACGTTTTTGTCATTCACATAAATTGTTTTGTTGTTAAAAATTATCCGAAGTCATTTGCTTTCTAATAATATAAATTTTTATACTTTGAATTGTGTATTAACTTATATTAAAACTAGCGGATAGACCCGGCGTTGCTCGGGCAAAAGTAACGATAACTAAGATTAAGATTATTACGTTACAGTCAACCTTACCCGTTTTCACAGAATACAAGAATTGAGTCCCCTTGTTTTCAGACTAATTAGAGAATTTTTAGATGGGTCTAAAAATATGTTCGATTCCCCACAGAAACGAAAAAACTGCATATGCGTCTTGCACGTCGCTTTCTCTTAACAATTCCACTGTTACGTAACACTTCCATTGTTGACACTTCCATTGTTACTTAAAACTTTCATTGTTACTTAAAACTTCCATTGTTACTTAACACTTCATTGTTACTTAAAACTTTTATTGTTACTTAACACTTCCATTGTTACTTAGCACTTCCATTGTTACCTAACACCGCCATTGTTACTTAACACTTCCATTGTTGATGGAAGTGTTAAGCCTTAATCCTGTTCTTCTCCCCCGTGGGGAGGAATTTCGAAAAATACCTTCTTAGTGTGCGTTCTCGTAACGTACCCTAACTGTGTACCAAATTTCAACTTTCAACTCCTAACCGTTTGGGCTCATATCCATAATGTATATAGAAGCCTTAATCCTATCTCTCTCCCCCGGGGGGGAAAGAGACAAGATTAAGGCTTAACACTTCCATCAACAATGGAAGTGTTAAGTAACAATGAAAGTGTTAAGTAACAATGAAAGTTTTAAGTAACAATGGAAGTGTTACCAATGGAAGTGTTACGTAACAGTGGAATTGTTAAGAGAAAGCGACGTGCAAGACGCAGATGCAGTTTTTTTCGTTTTTGCGGGA
>NW_019385019.1:46687-52313 GCF_000671375.1 Centruroides sculpturatus | reverse complement strand
TTTTTTTTAAAAATAATAATTGTCGCTATTGCATCGTAAAAAATTATTCCTTTATTTTGCACAAAATAAATACAGTACTGTACTGTATATTAAAAAATATGTAAAAATATACAGCCAGCTAGTATTCACCCTACTATAAACCCTTCGCCTCCTGTAAGTTTTATGAGAATGTCCCGGGAAATCCAACACCAGTTGTTCTCAAGGTCATCCAGCTGTAAACACAATGACTCATCAGTGTCAAATTTCGCAGAAAGGCGAGACAATGGAAAATAAAGTTTGAAGCTTTTTCTTCAAAAATAACGCATTTCTTTCGTTTTTTTCAGTTTTAAGTATTTTTTATGTTTAATTATAACGTAATTAAAAATTGATTGGAGAGGAAGCGGTTAACAAGAACATTTATTAGCTTGCGCACATCCGACTTGGATCTTACACACAAGACATCTGCTATCGTAAACAATTGACGAAATAAAAGTGTACATTTATCAGAGAATAGACAAAGACTCAGTTTGCAAACAATCTACCTTTTGTATATACAACTGACACTCGATTTATAACGGTCTTTCAATGACCTGATATAAAAAATGAACAGATGGCGCTTAACGTTACAAAACGAATATGATTAATCTTAACACAATCACTCATAATTAAAAAATTAAGCCTCGTTTAAATACTGGCCTCCCTTTCATGGTCGAGCCAGTGTAGCCAGCTAAAACACGCAAAAATTTAAATAATATTAAAGTAGCCAAGACATAGCCAAATATTGTAGCGCCACATCACTAGCGGACATTTGAATTTGCCGACTAGAGCGCGGTCGGTTAACCGAGGTGACGGTTAATCGGGGGTCGGATAATCGATGCTCTACTGTATTAACTGTTACTTCCATTACTTCAAGTTTAAGAAAATTCTGTACAGAAAAATTATGATAACCTCATAGCTTTCTCCTTAAGTTTTCCTAGAGTCTATAATGTGTAAGAAATGATTCGTAACGTTATCAATTGACCATCGAGCTCAAATCCGAGACATGTTGGACTTAATGAATGGTTTTCCTAAACGAACTCATCGATGACGTCACTACATCTGAACCAGTTAAGCAGACTGACTATTCATGAGTTTCTATCGATCACTTCAGGAGAACTCTCAATGTCGATTTTATTGGATATTTACTTGGAATGGTTGGATTTTTAATGCAAATTATGCTTGTAATACAACTGGTATCTTTCTTTAATGTGTGTTACTTTTTATTTACCAGTAATAAGATAATATTGATAATTTAAAAATACACTTAACTGTATATTGTACATTTTGTATATTTCATTTTACATTAAAGTTCGTTAGTTAAATAAATACATACCGTACTTTCGGTTTATTAATTTTACATATTTTCCTGAAGTTTTCGGAAATCCCCGGATAATAGTTGCAGAAACTATTCGAGGTCGGCTGTTATTCGAATAAAACCAGTATCAATAGCCTTTTTTAGTGTGATGTCACACGATGGAAGAAAAAGAGCTAGCGGTTCGAAATAGCGCAGTTCGTCAATTGTAGTCTTATACTCAAATACAGTAATTCCAATAAATTTAGCAACAAACAAGTATTCACTTGAATGTTCTTTATAACGTAGCAAAAAGTTGCAATTGAGAACAAATGATACAGGAACACTCCTCTTGATGGAAAAAATAGATTTTTATTTTGTATAATTTACAATGGATAAGTATTTCGGTCTATGTGCCCCTCTTCAGTCCTTATTTTATTATATATATCGGTAAAACTATACAGTATAAGAAATTACAGAATTAACGCTTAAAAAGTTTTCAAAAATAGTAATAATAACAACTGAAATAGATAATTATTAAAACCGTTGAGTAGAAAAAGTAAAACTGGAATAAATTTTAAAAAAAAGTAAATAAATAAATATAATAAAATGTTTTAAAAAAGTAATTAGAGGGTATACCTGTAAAATTAAAAATATTTTGGTTAAAACGTATAAAAAGTTGAGTAATAAAGTAGTAAAAACAACTTTAAAAACCAATATAAACTTGTTAAAAAGAAGGTGAAGTCTAATACTTTATATGTTACAGTGAATTAAAAGGGGGTGGGATGGGAAGGAGAGGACGAACATCTTAAAATGGACTGTTCTTATTTTAGTAATTCTGTAAAAGTTCGTCCGATGGAGAATTATTTTTAATAAAATAAAAGACAAAACTGTCCAAAAAGGATCACCATTTATTACTTGTGTTCCAAGACTAAAACATTTTCGGCGACTGACCTTCCTTTTTAGGCTACTTGTCGCCGTATAGTTCACAAAAAAGGAAAGTCAGTCGCCGAAAATGTTTTAGTCTTGGAACACAAGTAATAAATGGTGATCCTTTTTGGACAGTTTTGTCTTTTATTTTATTATTTTGGTAATTGTTAGAAGTCACTGATGACAACGCCAGTGTTTACATTCATTCTATTAATTTCGTTTATTTTAATAGTTTCAACACGCTTCTGCTATATTTTCTTTTACTGAAAAATATATTTTGCTCGTTTTACAAATAATAAAAAAGATCTTGTTAAAAGGAAACCGATGCATGGTTTTAACATACGGCAATTCTGGGGAAGCTTTCGGTTGTCGAACTGACAATTTCCATAGCGAAATACGGCCTACAAGTAATTTCCGGTTTACCCATGTTTCACGATAAATGAGAAATGTAAGAGGTCATCGAAAAATTGTCGCCCAGCATCAAAATTGTCTCTTTACTTGAGAATGAACATTTTCTCTTCTGTTTACATACAAGTAAACAGAAGAAGAGATGTGTAATGTCGGGCGTCCGTTCGCCCAATGTTTTAGTTGTTGCAGGGGAAGATATCTATAGAGACTCGGACAGAAACCCGATACAAGATTTAGTTTTATTACGAGTTTTTTTATAAACTGCATAAATAAACGTTTTGGATTTTGTTTGACGACTTGTGACTCAGTAATGTTACTTCATTTGCACTCGTGCTACAAGAATAAAATTAATTTTATCCTGAGTTTATTCCTTATATATAATAGTTAATAGTAGAATATATTGGTAATACATTCTACTATTCGAAAATTAACGAAATAAGTTGTAATTTATGCATTATTATTTCATACAATTGTTTTATTTCAGAATTCTTACATCTGCAAATCAGCAATACACGATCTTCGCATTTCAATGTGGAATTATTCTTCTGCTCAAGAAATCAGATTCAAAGAAGTAAACGGAAGTAGAATGGAATTTAAACCAACATTCAGACAAAGGATTCAAAGCAAAGGGTTCGTATAAATTGAAAATTTTTTAGTTAAATTTGTAAATACTTTATTGAGCAGTTTAAATTTAAAAAAAAAAAAATTTACCCAAAGGAAATAAATTATTTTTTGTTTGGTAAGTTTTTGTTAACCTCTCTTCAGTCCTTTTTTTACAGATATTGTTCGATTATTTAACACACACTGTTATTAAAATTGGGCAATTAAACTGGATATATTTTTAAAAATCTGTATATGGATAAAAGTACAATTGATAAGATTTAAAAAGTTAAATAAACAAATAAACCGATATAGAATTGAGTTTAAAAACCTATTTTAGAAAAGTGTAAAATTAAAAGGGTTCAAACAATTATAAAGTCATAAAACTACACAGTGTGAGAACCAACACGCAGATTGACCACAAACACAAGATTGATACGCAGACCGTTATTTTCATCTGAATTTCAGGCGAAAATAAAAGAAATTTTGTTTTGTCTTTTTGACTAACATCTCTTTTATTTACTAATCGAAAACCACACCAGTATAATAAGTCGTATTACTAAACAAAGTCCAAATAGACAAGGTTCAAACAGAAATTAACACAAATAGTTCAGGGAGAGTCTATAACTTCTGCGAATAGCCATGGTTTCCTTCAAATAAAAAAAAATTAGGGTACAGTGATACCCCGAACTTACGCGATAGGTGGGACAGAGCGATAACCGCGTAAGTCGAATTCGCGTAAGTCGGGGTATAATTTCGAAATTTGTATAAAATCCAAATCGGATGTATGTAAGCTAATAAATGTTCTCGTTATTCTTATCTCGTCTTTTGATTTGTTCACGGTTACAAGAATCCACCACATAGAGTCTCTCAAGCCTCCGTAGATATAACAAACACAAATAAATAACAGAAAATAAATTGTAGCTATATGTCGATTCCGTGCGATACGTCCGAACATGCAAGCTGAACAATAGTGTGGGGGGAATGAGTAATCAAGAGTTGTGTGGCGCTCAAACAAAAGACGAATCAACAAGATTTGAAAATCGCGTAACTCCGGGTTCGCGTAAGTCGGGGTACCGTAAATCGAGGTATTACTGTATTAATAAAATAAAAATACGGTTAAAAGATCTTATTTTTATTTTCTTAATATCCTAAATTTTTATGAAAAAAAGCCACCGTTGAAATCGTCACATAAACTTGTAAAAGAAACATTAAAAAATCAACTTCAGTATTTTTGTTTGTACACTACTATTTCCTATAACAGCAAGTATAAATTTCGGAAGATGAAGTAAATTTTAAAATTTAATGTGTTAATTTTTAATTTTGATATACGAGCGGATTCATAATTTTATTTTTAATTCGTGGGTTTGCAGATCGAAAAATATATTTATGATTATACAATAAAGTAATTGTAAATACATAACTAAAACACAGTTACGTTGTTCGGTCGTATATTATTTATACATACTTTTTGTAAAAATTAATTTTATAAGAATGTGTATAAACAATTTTTTATTATTAAAAATAAACTAAATAAAACATAATAAATATTGCAATTTTCTCTGTATAAATACTTTATTTTCTTTTATAGATATTACCCTTCCACCAAATATTTCGTTTTTACTAATCCCCGAGTATCAGGTAAATATTTTTAAGATTATAATTTACATATAATAACAATATATATTTCATTAATATAAGTATTACGTATATATCTTGTATTTAGAAATTAACATAGAATTAATATAAATAGTTCATATATTCTACGATTAACGTTTCCTATCAATTTTATAGTGGTGATTAGTTTTTTTCAATATCAGTTTAATATTAGTCGAAAGACTATTCGAAGTAACTCGTACTATTCGAAAGACTACATTTCTCAACAGATTTATATTTCTAAATTTAAACTTTATTTGAGATAGAAATTGCCGCCGTGACATTTTTAATTCCTGACATGTGCGTTTGAAAGGACTGGATTGGAATACACACACATTTGTTTGTATTATCTTTGAGGAATCTCTTTTTTTAAAGATTTTTTGTAATGATTAAATTTTTTGTTTGAATCGAATTTCTATTTTTAGTAAATGTTGTCCTTAGAACGGTTTTTTTTATAGTTCTTAATAATCGGAGCCAGGCGATGAATATTCAGAAAAATTTTACATACAGATGCCATATATAAACTTCAACAGAGAGGTTGCGGCCGACGTTTTCATCGCGAAAACGTGTACGTCGGACGTTCAGCGCCGTCTTCCTGTAAGCCTAGAAGTTTGACAATGGTGTTTTGATAGTCAGTGGAATCACGCTCGACATTCCAAACACCATTGTCAAACTCCTAGGCTTACAGGAAGGCGGTGCTGAATGTCCGACGTACACGTTTTC